>NW_020954576.1:33358736-33398774 GCF_900497805.2 Vombatus ursinus
GGGGGGGGGAGGAGGAGGAGGAGGAGGAGGAGGAGGAGGAGGAGGATAACAAGGATGCATGGTCAAATGAAGCAAATTCTCTTGTCGTCCATGAGTAAAAATATATGTCTCATTCTACATTGTGAGTCTATTACCTCTGTCAGAAGTCCTCTGGGATCATGGTTTATCATTGCATTGATCAGCATTCTTTCAAAGCTGTTTTCCTTTATAGTATTACTGTTTTTTTATAAATTATTCTGGCTCTGCTCATTTTACTCCATTGGCTTATATCTTCCCAGTGTCCTCTGAAATTGTCCATTTCATCATTTCTTGTGGTACAGTAATATCCATTATATGCAAATATCGTAATATGTTTAGTCATTTCCCAATTGGTTAAAACACTTTAGTTTTCAGTTAGTAACTACTACAAAAAGAGCAGGTATAAATATTTTTGTACATATTGAGTCTTTTTCCTCTTTCTTTGATCTCTTTGGAGCATAGGTTTAGATGTGATATTTCTGGGTCAAAGGCTATGCACAGTTTAGTGATTTGGGGGGATAGTGCCAATTGCTTTCTAGAATGGTTGGATCAATTTACTGTTCCATATTCACTGCATTAGTGGGTCCTCTTTTTTTACAGCTCTTCCAACATTTATCAATTTTCTTTTTTGTCATCTTTGCTGATTGACACTCATCCCTAACCCTTAACTAACTTAGTGCACCTGAATTTTTATTCATGTTTTCCCCACTTCTATGTGCAGGCAAGGTGATTCCAATAACCCCAATAAGTCTTTCTAAAGCTGGACATGAATACTTACAACTACTATCATTTACCATTCCAATTCCTGATATATCCTTCCTAGTGACTAACACTTGAATGTAAATTATCTTGCAGTTTTGATAAGCCTTGAGAAAACACTAGAAATACAGTATAAGACAAGCTGGTGCCTTATACTGATATTTCTGTCATCATGATAAAGTTTTTGTCCCCCTTACACTGATTTTAGACTACCTTTCTAAAAATGTCTAGAACAATGGAGGTAATAATTATGTTATTAGTGCCCATGACTGTCTTGATCAGACCACCAATGTGGGGTACTGCACTTAGTTCTGATGCCAAATGTTAGGAAGAAAACTAATAATAATTATAGCACTGATAATCCTTTAAAGTTTATAAGTGCTTTAATAAATATTATTTCATTTTATTCTCACAACTCCATGAGTTAGATGTTTTTATTATCCCCATTTTGCAGATGAGAAAACTGAGGAAGACACAAATTAAGTGACTTGCCCGGGGTCCCACAGCTAGAATGTCTGAGGGAGAATTTGAACTCAGATCTTCCTGACACCAAGCTTGAAGTTGTGCATACTAGAATGTATACAGAAGATTGGTGAAATGAATTCAGGCTTTTTTCTCTCTGGAGAATGGAAAACTTAGAAGCAGAGGCGAGCTTCAGTCAGTTTGTGCTGGTTCTCTTAAATATTCATTGTGAACATTTATACCTTAGAAATTGGTAAACTTTACAAATCAGGGCTTAATTTATTGTTTTGTCGATAGTCTAGATTTAGAAAAGCGATAGAGAAAATGTTAATGATTCAGATTAAAATGTTTAAATGCTATTTTCAAGTACTAGAAAAAAATTAAAGTTGTTCTGCTTGACTTCAGAAGGCAGAAACTGGTTTAAAATAAAGACAAATTTTCTAAAACTCCGTGCTGTGTAAAAATGGAATGGACTGTCTTAATATATTGTAAATTAACCGTGACTGTAGGGACTAGGGAAGGTATTGTCAAGCAGGAACTGAAGTTGCATCCTGTAGAGGAGATTCATTTTCAAGGATATCTCGGACTAGATGACCTAAGAAACAACTTCCACCTCTGAAACTCTGGATCTAGGGAGCAGATGGCATTCACAAATCCCAGAACTATGATTTTGTTGTTTCACTCTGGCCTGAAAAGTGATTCTTTGATGAATGAGGAGCCTGAAGAGTTGTGAGTACTTCAATGAATAATAACAAAGAGGAGTGGATTTCATCCAAAAAGATCTCAGGTACTTCAATCAGCATTGTTACTGCCTCCGTCCTCTTCCTTCCACCCTCCCCCTCATCCAGACAATCAGAAATCCAACCCCCAACTTTAACTCTTTGAACTTGTCCACTGCGTATACAGGTGGTAGTCTACTGTTCTTGGGAATGGTTTCTGCTAGCCTAACATTATAATATGCTTGACCTGCTCAGTGGAGCAGCTACCATCATGACTTACCCAAAAAAGGTAGAGAAGCAAAAATGTACCTTCAATTAAGTGTTGGTTATATGGGCTGGAAAAACAAGCATTGGCAATGATAAGGGCCCCCCTACCTCTCAGGATAAAAGGGGAAGGATATATGTGTGTATGTATGTATATACACACATACATACATATATATCATATACGTGTCTCATATGTGTATATATAGATGTGTCACTAATATTTTACTTTAGGATATATATATATATATGTATGTATGTATGTATGTATGTATGTATGTATGTATGTATGTATGTATTTCTTCCCAAGATTTATTGTCCTATATTTCTCTCTTAGAATAGGGACTGGACCTGTGATTTCACTAGTAATAAAGTACTCAGGAGGGAGGGGACTCCCTCTACCAATGCACATCAATATATCCCCAATTTATAATCTTAGAGAGTTACCTAGAACAGAGGTTTCAAACATACACGGTGGGTAGATGAGGCCCGTGACACTCCAGAATGCAGTCTGAATTAGATTACGATGTATTGGGGAAATATTTATTAAAATAGAATTGTTGTTATTTAGTTATTTTCAATCATGTTCAACTCTTTATGATACCTTTTGGGGTTTTCTTGGCAAAGACATTGTAGTGGTTTGCCATTTCCTTCTCCAGTTCATTTTACAGATGAGGAAACTGAGGCAAACAGGATTAAGTGTCTTGCCCAGGATTACAAAAATAGCTAATAAATGTCTGAGACCAGACTTAAACTTAGTTCCTCCTGACTGCAGACCCAGCACTCTATCCACTGAGCCACATAGCTACCCTAATAAAATACAGTAGTCTACAGATAATATTAACATAAGATTTCTTAAGTCAATATGCAGCCTGCAAGAATCCTTATGTGTGGATTAGTGGCCCCTCACCCCCACTCCCACCATTTCTATTTGAGTTTTAGGTTACCACTGGCCTAGAGGACCCAGAGACTAAGTAACTTCTCCAGTCATGATATTCCAGACAAGGAACTTGAACTACTATCTTCCTCATTTCCCTGTATCAAGTTGCCTCTCATATTGGTAATAAAGTAATAATGTCTGTACTATTGAGAATAAAAACTAATTGACAATTCTGGGTGAAAGGAAGAAGGCCAACCTGTCTTTAACCTTTTTCTTAAGAAAAATCTACATTATATTCAGTTTATACATGAACCATTGAGAATTAGCCATAGATATTTAAAAAGTGGAAATCTTGGTGGTGGAGGGAAGGGGTAGAAAAAATAAGAGAAGTAGAACAAAAAAAAATTAATCTCCGATTAGTTCAAGGCCTCTTCGTTTCCAATCAGATCTGTAATTCTCCCTCCTCCAGTGAGAAGGACATTTGCAATATTCGTGAGTCACAATATGAAATCCTTTATTCCCACAGGCAGATAGATGAAAATGATGCTTCATGCAACCAAGGTTTGTTGGGGATTTTCTTCTTCTTTCACATGTGGCAATATTTATCTTCAAAGTTTTCCCCTCTGGCTCAGGGGTGGGTTTGTAAAGCAGATGGTCTTGTGTGCCTTAATTGTGAGATGATCTGGTGTGTGATTCAGTAGCGCTGTTTATTTGTGCAGTGGTTCAGTGGAATTTACAAACTGCATAATATTGTTCTAGGCAGTTTTCTTTTTATTAAGAAGTCATATTTGCTCCAGTGTCTATGGCTGGGCCTCTAATTAGGTGGGGCTCTCAAGATATTTTCATCCTGACTTCCTCTGTTAGCTAATGACATTAAACCAGTGAAGGGCTCATTTCCATAAGAGGATAGAAATCAAGACATCAGTCCTTGATTTGCATAAAAGATTATTAACAAATGATTAACATGTAACCAATGTAAGTCATGGGTTATTTCTAATTAATACTAGCTGCTCTTGGATAAAATCAAACTAACGCATGAAGTTTTTTAGAAAGAACTCCCTTCCTATTCTGGTTCTGTCCCTGAGAAACCCTCCATAAATTGTCCCATTTACTTGTCACGCGTTATTTAGTGATGAAATGTCTCTAGAGCTGCCAGGCCTATAAAAAGTTTTTGAGAGCAATTTGACCTTCCTGTTCAGTTTCCTTTATTTAAAAGAGACTGCAAATGAATTTTGTTTTGTTTTTCCAATAAGTATATTTCAAAATGGGGTAAGAACATTGGACTTGGAATGTGAGAGCCTGTATTTAAATCCTGGTTCTGCCATTTACTATCTGTGGGACCTTGGGGAGGATACTTTACCACTCTTTTTCTCAGTTTTCTCACCAATGAAATGGGAGAGGTATAGTAAATAACTTCTAAGGTTCCTTCAAGCTCTAAATTTGTGATACCGTGAGATGGAAATTATCTAATTACTTTGGAAAAGAGGAAAAAATAAAGGTTAAGAACAATAATTAAATCATCATTATCAACATCATCATTGGTATTTAATACTTTCAGGTTTGTTGGCAAAGCATTTGTGATTATCTAAATTGATCCAGTCTTATTTGGGGATTACTAGGAATGGGACATTGAGTCTTGCCTCTTCTAAGCCTAGCAATCAATCATCCATGGAACAAATATTGAGTTAAAAGGAAATATACTTGTTATAATGCTTTGTATTCTGCTCAATGTCATGGGAGCTGTAAAAGCACAATTCTCCCTCTTAAAGAGCTTCCAATCTAGTTAGCAAGCTAGAACATACATACATGAAAAGTGTTAGTGCTAATAATCTTCTTTAGTATTACTTATACCTCTAATACTAGTGATCTTCAAACAAAGATGGATGACCACTTGTGGATTCTGACCTCTGCAAATCCCTTTCAACTCTGAAATCCTGCAAATACAAGTACAGTAGTATAAGTGATGTAGACAGTAGGCATTCTGAGGAGAGTTAGGCACTGTGAGGCCATTGTGAATTCCCCTTAGAGAGACCTGCAAAGGACTGTAATTCCATACCCTGCCAATTTATATCTGATGTCCTCTAAAAATCCATAGGAATGAATATAATTGATAGAACTATTTTCCAGGCAGAAAAGGACCCAGAGTCATCTAATTTATCTGGCTCCCTGGCCAGACTGCATCAGCTTTGAAACCATAATAATATATCCCCAGGGTGTGTGGTAAAAGGATTCCATTGCAAATCCAAACACATAAATAACCAATGAAACCTACTCCTCAGTTGGTCCTAGTGGGCAGATGCTTCCTGTAATCTATAGGGAGATATTTCATCCCACTACTCAATCTGGGTGAGACAATGTGGAACCCAACATGGAGAGAAGAAAACTTTTTTTAGATACAACTCAAAGTGCAATATGGCAAGAAGATGAGGAGTGAAGTCCTCCACAATCTGCAGGATCAGTCTATGCCTCCATAAGCTTTGCCACCACCCACATCAGCCCCTGCAGTGCTTCCCTGCCCACCCAGCAGTGCTGGTAAAGAATGTTTCTGGGAGCAGTACAACAGGTGGCTTCTTTGCCCCACCCTCTACAGAGTTTTGCTTGTGATCTAAACTTATGCCACTGGAGACCTACATAGTGTTTTTTCTAAGTATTTTTAGTAACCACAAAGCACATTTTGGAATAACAAAAAGCACAAAATAAAATGCTACCACAATCCCTGGTTTACAATTCCTTTTAGGAGTGTTTGTTGGCTTTTAAGACTCAAAGTGAAAGCCACTGTCCCTCAACAGCATTAATTACTTTGATCAAACATCTGATATAACAAACTGGCTTGAAGAAAGAGTTTCTCATGCAGTTTGGAATTTTATTGATGCATTTCCCCTTAAGGGGATGGAAAGGAAATGGGTCCATCAGCAAAGGGATACCTGATGATGCTTTTTGTTCCTGGGCTGGTGAAATGGAAGCTTTGGCCTCATTGTCTCTCAGCCTCATGTTGTAATGGTTCCAAAAGGAAACGTGGAGCACCTAGTGAGTCACACAGAAATGCAGCTTTTAAAAAAAAACAACATCCTGGCTAACCTTTCTAATTTACTTAGACATATCCTTTCCTATATCACTTCCCTTCTCCCATCCCCCATCCAAACAGGTATGATGGGAAAACATCACTGGCCTTCTTTCAGAGGTGATCCTTTTGGCGTGTGCTTGGGCAGAAGTCCATTCAAAGAGAGGGGTAACTTTTGTTCAGAGAGGAAGTTCATGCTGAATTCAAATTCCATCTTTTTTCATAACAGGCAAGAGATGACCTTTTCTAACATGAACCTATCTTGTCACCTTTTATTGGTTTATTGAAAGCATTTCCTGGTCTGCATTCCTCTGTCCAGTTATCTCCAGGGAAGGAACAGCCCTACCTTAGCAAAATCTGGCTCCTGGATGTTATAGTGAAGGTGGCCCTACTGTGCTGAGAGGGAAGCCAGAGAATACTTGACTCTCTTGGCATTGGTTATGGAGGAAATGGATCAGAATCTCTTGGGTCAAAGAACTAGAATGGAAAGCAACTCTAAAAAAAATTTTTTTAAATACACACACATACACACACACACATACAAACACACACACCTCTCACTTTCCAGTGATTTCCAGAGTTTTCCATTCGGACTCTAATTGGAAATACCACAGGAAAAAAAATAGCATTCTCACGTAATTTCTTTTTTTCAGCTCTCAGACAACACTATTCCACACAGGGGTGGGGGTGAAATGAAAAAAAAATGTTATGCTTTTCTCTTCTTTCCACCTAAAATATCACTATGGATAAAAGTTTCACAGTTTTTATTTTGTCCATTCCTTCTCTCTCCCACACTTCTCTCTGCCTCCCCCTCCCTCTCCATCACTACTTGCTTCCTCACCAAAAAAAAAAAAAAAAAAAGTAGAAAAAAAAAAAAGAAACCACTCACATAATGACATATACTTGAATAGCTCCAGGACCTATTCTTAGATTGATATATAAGGAATTTACACACCACTCCCTTCAGCATTAAGAAGCATTAACCTTTGGAGTATGGTCTGCAAAAGCATGTCAGGGTATTTTTAAGAATGGGAAAAACCTGGGATACAGATAAACAACCAGGCCCCAAAATGAGGCCTGTTTTTAGAACTGAGATTCTGAAGTTCAACAAGCTACAGCCCCCACAACATCTCCCCCATCACACCGCCAACCAAAGCACATTGTCCTTAACCACACCACTCCTGCCACCTCTACTTTTTTTTAAAATTTTACATGTATTTAATTTTTTTTCATTTTTAAAAATTACTTTATTTTATTTTATCTGGAGATAGAACCTGATCCATGACTAGGAGTGGAAAACCCTACCCTAATTGAAAATTTATTTTTATGAAGATTTTCACCTGGGTCTGCCCTCCCTCCCTGCCCCCCTAAAAAAAAACAATCCCAATATTTGCAAGTTTTCTATGAGTCTAAATGCTTTTGTTCTTCTCTAAATTAGTCTTAATGATAATAGCTAAATTTTATATAGTACTTACTACATACCAGGCACTGTGCTAAGTGCTTTATGATTATTGGGCCCTCACAACAACCCTGGGAGGTAAATAGCATCATTATCTCCATTTTCCAGATGAGAAAATTGAGGTTAGGTAACTTAGGGTCACATAGATAAGGTCACACAGACTGAGGCTGGCTTTGAACTCAGGTCTTCCTTACTCCAGGTCCAGCACTCTATCCACTGGGCCACCTAGCTTAAATGCTATTTCTTCTTCCTCTCCCCGACCCCCACCCCGGTTACTACGAACAACCAGCATCTGAGAAAGGGCATCAGAGAGTCTACTGAAGTGAATTGGGGAAAAGTTCTCTTAAGTGGTACTGCATTTAAAAGCTACCCTGGGGAGCCAAAATGGTGGAATATGGTCCAGACCCAGCTGAACTCTCCCAATATTCACTTCCAAAGAACTTTAAAATAACACCTCAAATCAAATTTTGGTGTGGCAGAGCCAGCAAAAGGTTAGAAGGATACTCTGTTTTCCAACCCAAGACAACTTAGGAAGTCAGCAGGAGAGTTCTGTAATACTGGGAGAGATGCAGGTGGCAAGAGCACCAGGGGTGGGCCTCGGAGGCAACCTCAATAACAGCAGCATCAGCAGCAACAGCAATAGCAGTAGTTTCAGGAGCTTTCATTAAGGGGGTTGGACAAACGGTCAGCAGGAAATTACAGGGGATCATTTGCTGGCACTGGATGCAGCTGGCACTGATTGAAACTCTATTGTCTATAAGCAGTTTTGGATTTATAGTTTCAAGGTCAAGAGGAGAGCTTGTAATCAGTTACAAGGAAATATGGGCCCTGGTCGCAGTTCCAGGGCCAAGAGGAGCACTAGTACTTATGGCTACAGCGAAGCAGGGGACCTTCCTGGGTAAATTTGCTGTGGGGTTTTCTCAGCAAAGATACCGGAGTGGTTTGCCATTTCCTTCTCTAGCTCATTTTACAGATAAAGAAACTAAGGCAAACAGGGTTAAGTGACTTATCCAGGATCACATAGCTAACAAGTGTTTGAGGCCAGATTTGAACTCAGGAAGATAAGTTTTCCTGATTCCAAGACCAGTCTTCTATCTACTATACTACCTAGCTATCCCTCCTGGGTAAATACCAGAGTACAGACCAGGGGAACAGTGACCATACCTCGCCCAGGATAATACCACCTTGGAAGCACTGAAAACTTATAGACCCATCCCAGAACTAGCTCTGAAAACAGCAACACAAAAAAACCCTGAATCTTAGGACAGTGCCGCCTCAGCCCCAGGTGACCAGAGCCCAACTTTAACATAAAGTTCAAAATGAAGAATGGCCCGTAAAAATGAGCATACAAATAAACAAACAGAAAAAGAATGTGACCATAAAAAGCTACACCAAGACATAAACTTAGAAGAAGATAATTATGTAAAAACATCTACAAGCAAAGCCTCAAAGAAAAATGCTAATTGCACCTAAGTCCAACAAGAATTCCTGAAAGAAATGAAGAATGAGATGAGAGTATTAGAGGAAATTGGAAAAAAGAAATGAGAGTGATACAAGAAAATTAAGAAAAGAGAATTAACGGGTTGGTAAAAAAAAAAAAAGACACCAAAAATACTAAAGAAAATAACAACATAAAAACAGAATTGGCCTAATGGTAGAAGTCGTATAAAAACTGACTGAAGAAAAGAACTCCTTTAAAAGTAGAATAGTCTATGATGCTAAGTGAAGTGAGCAGAACCAGGAGAACATTGTGCACAGTAACAGCCACATTGTTCCATGACTAACTTCAATAGACTTAGCTCTTCTCAGCAATGTAAGGATTTAAGATATCTCCAGAGTCTCATGATGGAAAATGCTATCCACATCCAGAGAAAGAACTATGGAGTTAGAATGCAGATCGAAGCATACTATTTGCTCTTTTTTTTTTCTTCTGTTTTGTTTTTTCTTTCTTGTGGTTCCTCCTATTGGTTCTAATTCTTCTTTATAACATGACTAATGTGAAAATATGTTCAATATGAATATATATAGAGAGTTTACATCTGATTGCACAGTGTCTTAGAAAGGGAGGCAGGAGGGAGGGGGAGAAAATTTGAAACTCAAAAGTTTATGGAAGTGAATGTTGAAAACTAAAAATAAATTAATAAAAAAAATTTTAAATAAATAAAGTAGAATAGTCCAAATAGAAAAAGAGGTACAAAATTTCATTGGAGAGAACTCCTTAAAAAGCAGTATTGGCCAAATGGAAAAAGTAGTACAAAAGCTCACTGAAGAAAATACTTCCTTAAAAATTAGAATTGGACAAGTGGAAGCTAATGATACCATGAGACTGTAAGAAACAATAAAACAAAGTCAAAAGAATGAAAAAAAGAAGAAAATGAGAAATATCTCATTGGAAAAACAACTAACCTGGAAAATAAATCAAGGAGAGATCATTTAAGAATTGGGCTACTTGAAAGACATGATCAAAGAAAGAACCTAGACATCATATTTCAAGAAATTATCAAGGAAAACCACTCTGATATCCCAGAACTAGGGAGTAAAATAGAAATTGAAATTTCTCACAAAAGAGCCAGTTAAGAGGAAAGAATCTACTGATACCTCCTGAAAGAGATCCCAAAATAAAAACTCCAAAGGATATTATAGTCAAATTACAGACCTCCCAGGTAAAAGGAGAAAGTATTGCAAGCAGCCAAAAATAAACCATTCAAATATTGGGGAGCCACAGTCAAGAGCACACAAGATTTAAGAGTTTCCATGTTAAACATCAGGAACTTCGAAGAAACCAGGAAAAAATATTTAAAGGGAGTAGACTCAGCAATATCAGACATTAAACTATATTATAAGGGAGCGCATTGTTGAAGTATGAAAAGGATAATTTAAATTATTTTAAATTAAAAATTTCTTGTATAAATAAAACCTATGCAACCAAGAATAGAAAGAACGCAGAAAACTTGGGGGGGGAACTTTCATAGACAATCTTTCAGATAAGATGTGATTGGGTTGGAATATTGCTCTGCTATAGGAAATGATGAGCTTGTTGATTTAGAAAAAAACATGGCAAGAATTGGACCTATGAAGGAAGATAGTGTCCACCTTCAGAGAAACAGATGACAAGTAGAAATAAGCATAGTACAGTCTATTTGTATATGTATAGATATAGACATAGATGTTTATAGATAACTATGTATGTATATATATATATATATGTATATATTCATGCTTAATGGAAGCCTTTGTGGGAAGAGGGAGGAAAAGAGGGGAAAAAAATAAAGTAAAAAGTGCATAGCAGAGAATAAAAGAAAACCAACAAGGAAGCAAAGAAAAGCAAGGCAGCCTTGAAAATAATGTGAAGTATTTATTATGTCATCTTGAAATGGAAATTTATTGTTTTATATTGAATCCTCTCTTATGGTCTGGTATGTACATGACCATATTGTTTTTTTTTCTTTTCTCATTTTGTATTTAAGTTTAAAATTTTTTAAATTACCAAAAAAAAAACCAGTAGTGGATAGCAGAATGGATTAGAAACCAGAATCCAACAGTATGATTTATACAAGAGACACACTTGAAACAGAAAGACAAACATAAAGTTAAAATAAAGGGCTGAAGAAAAATCTATTCCGCTTTAGCTGAAGTAAAAAGGGCAGAGATAACAATCATGATCTCAGACAAAGCAAAAGCAAAAATAGATCTAATTAAAAGAGATAATCCGGGAACCTACATTTTGTTAAAAGGTGCCATAGACAATGAAGTAATATCAAAAAATTTTACAGCAAGTTTCTCTGATAAAGGCCTCATTTATCAAATACATAAGGAACTGAGCCAAATTTATAAAAATAAGAGCCACTCCCCAATTGATAAATGGTCAAAGGATATGAACAGAGTTTTCAAATGAAGAAATCAAAGCTATCTATAGTCATATAAAAATGCTCTAAATCAATATTGATTAGAGAAAAGCAAATTCAAATAATTCTGAGGCATAACTTCATACCTATCCAAAATGACAAATGCTAGAGGGGATAAGGGAAAATAGTACATTGATGAACTGTTGGTGGAATACTGAACTGGCTCAACCATTCTCGAAATCTGGAAATATGCCCAAGGAGCATACCCTTTGATCCAGCAACACCACTTCTAGGTGTGCACCTCAAAGAGATCAAAGAAAAAAGAAAATGACCTATATATACAAAAATATTTATAGCAGCTCTTTTTGTGGTGGCAAAGAATGAGAAATTGAGGGGATACTAATCAGTTAGGGAATGGCTAAACAAGTTGTGGCATATAGTTGTGATGGAGTACTATTGTGTTATAAGAAATGATGTGGAGATGGTTTCAGAAAAACATGGCAAGACCTTTATGAACTGATGCAAAGTAAAGTGAAAAGAACCAGGAGATCAATGCACATAGTAACAGCAACACTGTAATGATGATCAACTGTGAAAGACTTGGCTACTCTGATCAATACAATGATCTGAGACAATTCCAAAAGACTCATGATGAAAAAAATGCTATCCATCTTAAGAAAAGAGAACTTATGAACCCTAAGTACAAATTGAAGTATAATTTTCTCACTTTTTTTTTTTGCTTTTTTTTTGCAATATGGCTACTACGGAAATGTCTTGCATGATTTCACACATATAATTGACTTCATATTGCTTGCCTTCTCAGTGGGTGGGGGAGAGATAAGAAGGAGAGAATCTGGAACTCAAAACTTAAAAAGAAAAGAATTATATAAAAAAATAAATAATTTTAATGGGAAAATAAAAAGCTACCCTACAAAAAAGTTGTTTCAGCTTAAATTTTAACTCATTCATCAATGTGTGTCATCTGCCTTGGCCTGTGCTGAATGAAGTGTGCATTCCATGGGTAGACATTTATTTTAAAACACATATTTTTAGGCATGTGTTATTGTATGCACCAATATTAATTCAATAAGCAATTAAAATTTATCAAGCATCCACTATGATGCTTGGGACTGCATGAGGTATGCTGGAAATAGAAATATGAAAAAACAAATGAATCATCCTTGCACTCAAGAAGGTAATAATCTACTGGGAGATGCAATATGGGCAAAGAAAGTCAATATGAAATGCATACAAAAAGCTACGAAGTTGTTTTGTAAAGGGAAGAGTGTTCATAAAGAGGGAGAGGGGTAGCTAGAAAGGCTTTGTAGAACAGGTGGTATGTTAGCTATGCTCTGAAGGAAGCAAAGGATTCTGGACAAGGAGGTGAGAATGTAGTGGATCTCAGACAAGGGGAAGCACATACACAAAGGCACAGAGGTGTAATTATCCCCAAAGAGCCATGGCCTTGTGGGTCTGTGGGGGAGAGTAAGAGAACTCCTAACAAATCTACCACTGGTCCTCTATCATAGGAATTTCTCTATATTTATGGAAATAACCTGTTTGCATTTCAGAGAACTGGTAAAACAACAGTAAAGAATTATTTTTGAAATATTGTTTATATTTTTTAATGTCCAACATCAATCAGCTGAATGGTTCTTTAGCCAACTGGATTCAAACTCTTTGTACTTAAACTAAATTAACCTAGGTTATCCCCAAAGCCACTAATGGAGTAGAGACAACTCCTTCTGTTGGTCCTTTTTTAAAAAGTGGGTAATTAATCACGAAATGGTTAAGCACTTACTTGTCTAGTACAACCCACTCACCACACACTTTTGCAGGCAGCCAGTCCAAGCCCAGAGCCAATCCAATCGCCTCCTGTTGCAATTTCCTAGGTAACCAGCACACACAGCCACGGCAACCGAATGTACGCAGTGGAAGAAAACCAGAAAAAATAACCTCTGGCATTTCCACTCTTTTTTGGGACAGTACATCTGAATTGTTAGAGAAGACAGAATGGAACTATTGGGAAGAACTACTCAAATTATAGATTCTGGCTGCAGGTGGGGAGGACTGATTGAGAGTTTCTTCTTTGTTAGTGGAGCACAAGGCCTGGCAAAATTCTCAAGATTATAGCAGATCATGCATTTTGTAGTGATCAAAGAATGAGAGATTACTTAGTGTTCTTAGATGGGATTTTTGAGGTCTAACCCCTCATTTTTATAGATGAGGAAACCAAGTCCCACAGAAGTTAAGTGACTTACTTTTGGTCACATAGGTAGTCTGGGGCAGAGCTAGGATTCAAACTCAAGTCTACTGACCCTAAATCCAGTTTTCTTTCCATAGTGCCATACTTCCTAATTAGTAGCAAGTCACTTGCCTGCTCTTCTCTGAGTCAGAGAACAAGACAACTTAAAAAAAAAAAAAAAACACTTTAAAAATGGTGTTTGTCAAGGGGCCAGCCTGATCTTTTATTCATTCCTGAACTGTCTCTTCATTTCTATAAGGAGAGTTCTCACTTCTATATTGAGGAGGAGGGAGGTTGCACTCTAAAATTTTTAAATAATATTTTATTTTCCCCCAATTTCATGTAAAAACAATTTTTAACATTCACTATTATTTTTTTTTAAGTTTTGAGTTCCAAATTTTATCTCTTCCTCCCCCTTCCTGAAACAGTAAGCCATCTGATTCTCTCTCTCTTTATATGTATAATATATAATATATAATATAATATATATGGAGAGAGAGAGAGAAATCTGTATCTAGATATATCTATGTCAATAGCTATATAGATATATGGCTTATAAAGTACTTTATTTACCAAGAACCCCCTAGAACATAAGCTCCTTGAGGGCAAAGATTTCTTCATTTTGTCAGTCCTTCTGTATCCCCAGAAGAGACCCCAAAACCAAAAAGATCCTGTGCTCAAGTCTCATCTCCAACACTTACTAGCTATATAAGCCTAGACAAGTCACTCATCCTCTTAGGGCTCTAGGCAACTGTCTAAAACCCTGAATTGCAAACAAGGAGCAAAATTGAGTTAGTAGAAGCACCTTCCTCATGAGGAAATTTCCTGTGCCAGCAAAATGCCAACTCTACCCCCTGTAATAATCCCAATGAATAGCATAGTGCCTTGAACAGAGTAGGCACTTTAGAAATGCCTATGAGATTGATTTGGAGGTAGGTAATACGAATGTTACATTACTGCTTACAGATGAGGAAACAGAAGCCTGGAGAGATGAACTGAGTTGCCCACAGTCACCCAACTAGCAAACAATATTGCTGAGACTTGAACTCAATCCTCACAATTTTAAACTATGTGGTCTTTCCCAGTATAACATGCTAAAATGTCACAACTTTTAGTCTGCCTTAAGAAAAATGTGGTGGTGATTCATCTCATAAAAATGATGCCCAGAGCAGAGCACCACCACATGACTCTCAGAGCCTTCTTAATAGTTTTTTATGTGATAGGATCAGAGGCATGGAAGATAACTGCATTTGCTGCAGGGGTGGACACCCCCTGCTGCCATCCCCAGACTAACTCTCACAAGCTTGGCTTGGTCCGCCAATAAACCTGAATAACCTCTACAGGTTATATAGGTGTCCTGGAAGACATTCTCCGGGATAGGTGGAGAGGAAGGAGAGAGAGCTGCTCTCCTCCCGCCTGCTAAAAGAATCCTTTTTTCTAAGGAGGTAAAGAAGCCCAAACCATTATCATTCTACAAACTTACTGGCCCCATACCTTAAGGGAGAATTGTCTCTCCAGACTGGTTATCTCAGGACCAGTTTTAAACAGGTATCCTTCTACAGAATTTTTTGGGGGTGAGGCAATGGGATGAAGTGACTTGTCCAAGGTCACACAGCTAGTAAGTGTCAAGTATCTGAGACCAGATTTGAACTCGTCTTCCTGAACCCAGGGCTGATGCTCTATTCACTGTGCCATCTAGCTGCCCTCTCTCCATAGCTTCTTTCCCCTCTTGGTTGGCCAGTGGCCTGGATAAGTTTCAGTCACTTCCTTTCCAGGCCACATATATTCAGCTTTTACAGAATCATAGATTCATGGAACCCCAGAACCATTCTGGCTCTCAGAAGTAACCTAGTCCAACCTCTACATGAAACAAGAATTCCCTCAACAATATCCTTGACAAGTAGTCATCTGTCCTCCACTTGAACATCTCCAGTAACAGGGAGCTCACTACTTCAAATGATAGTCAATTTTTAGATACCTCTAACAGTTAGGAAGCTTTTCTTTATTATGAGTTGAAATCTTCCTCAGGGCAATTATAATCCAATGGCTCAGGTTCTTTCCTGTAGGGCCAAGCAAAACAAGTTTAATCCATCTAACACTTGAAAACCTTTCACATATTTGTAGTCAGATATCATGTCTCATGCCACCCCCAAGTCTAATCATCTCCAAACAATATATTACTGTTCCCTTCGACCAGTTCTTGTGTGACGCTTTTGATTTCCTTCAACAGGGTCCTCCATTAGTAGGTCAATAAACATTTGTTAGGTTCCTGCCATGTGCCATACACTATGTTAAGCACTGGGGAGGAAAATAAGGGCAAAAGACAGTCCCTGCCCTCAAGGAGCTTACAATCTAATACTAACGAACTATATACAGGATAAATAGGAAATAATCGCTAGAATTAAGAAAAATTGGGAAAGGTTTCCTACAGAAGGTGAGATTTTAGGGGTCACTTGAAGGAAGTCAGAGAAGCCATGAGATGGAGAGGAGGAAAGAATACTCCAGGCCTTGAGGAGAGCCAAAAGTCACACAATGAGTATGTGGTAGAACTGGGAAAAGGAGTAAAAGGGCAAGATTCTAAGAGCTACAAGGGACCACTGGGTCATTTTGTCCACACCCTACCTGAATAAGAATCTACCTTCTCACACCCTCAACCTTCACTTGGAAGTCTACCAGTGAGAGGGGGTCCATTAATCCTAAGAGACAGCCTACTGTACTTTTGAACCATACTTTTCTGAGAAAGTTTTTTTCCCCGCTACACTAAGCCCATATTTATCTCCCTGTACCCATTACACCTAATTCTGTCCTCTGGGGCTAAGCAGAATTAGCCTGGGCTGGAAATCAAGGTGCTTAAAACTGAATTAGAAAAATGGAGAAAATGCATTTAGAAAATTCAAAGAATGATATTTATAAGTTCACACAGAAACGGTGACTAATGATGTGAGTACTGATAATTTGAAAATCGTAAAAATATTTATGGTACCAGAGCTTTACATTATCAAAATTTTTAAATGAAGAATATGAATATGGGGCTTATTAACTCTGCCTGACCAGATAACTATTACATAACATTTGTTTAGCCAAAGGAAGCTATGAGGCACAGTAGATAGGTGAGGGAGGGAATAAGCATTTACATAGCACCTACTATGTACCAGGTACTGTGCTATGTTGTTGTTGTTGTTTTAACAAGTATTATCTCATTTAATCCTCACAACAACCCTGTGGGATAGGTGCTATTATTATTCCCATTTTGCCATTGAGGAAACTGAGGCAAACAGAGGTTAAGTGATTTAGCCAGGGTCCCATAGCTACTAAGTGTCTGCAGCTGAATTTAAACTTATTCTTCCTGCCTCCAGGTCCAGCCAACAGGATAGAGTGCTGGACTTTGAATTAAAAAGACCTGAATTCAAATCTAGCCTCAGACCTTTACAAGATGTATGACCATGGGCAAATCACTCACTTAACCCCTGTCTGCCTTTTCTTATCTGTAAAATGGGGGTAATAATAATAACAACATTTTACATATAATGTTAATACATTATATAATACATATTATATAATTATATATAATATTAATAATATATTGTAATTTATTATTATAACAACAAACCTACCTCCCAAGGTGGTTGCGAAGATCAAATAGGTTAATATTTATAAAGTGCTTTGCAAAACTTAAAGCACTATATAAATGTTAACTATTATTATTATTAGCCAACTTCTAGTTACAGTATTTATTTGAAAGAAATAAAATCATTTTCACCTATTGTAAATGCAGATAAAATTGCACTTTAAAAATAATTCAGATTTTTTGCTCTTTTGAGCGGGTCCAACTAATCCAAACTAGTAATTTCAATTTAAGTAATTTGTATGTACCATCTCTATTCAGAATACTGTGCTGGGCCCTGGGAGAGAGACAAATTTTAAATAGGACATGGCTTCACTTAGAAAATAAATTTAGTCTTACTAAACTTACTTATACCATAGGGTGTAAATCAAAAACATAAGTGCTGAATGGATACATGGTGAGGCTCAGGATCAGTCGTCAGGCACTAATAAACTACCTAAATTAAATCTACCTGGATTATTCAAATCACATCAGGTGGGGCTGTTTTTCAAGAGCAACTAAGGTGAACATGCCTTGCGGTCTACCTGAAACTGTTCTGTCAGCTTGATGGAGTAAAGGAGAGAGAGGCACTATGGTGGACAGGAAAAGCCTGGACACTGAAGCCAAGGTGGTCCCAGCAAGCATCTAGGTTGAGTCATTTACTGCCCTGTGACCATGAGCAAGTAATTTTCTAAATCCTATGTAAAGATTGACTTCTCAGACAGGAAAAAGAAAGACCAGGAGAAATACTTAGCCAATTCTTTGAATGGGCCAGCAAGATGGTGGCAGTGGATAGAGGGCCAGAACTAGAGTTCTGTAGGTAACAGACAAAAAGTATGACTGAAATAAATGAGTCAGGAAGACTCATCTTTTGAGTTCAAATCCAGCCTCAGACACTTAGCTGTGTAACCCTAGGCAAGTTACTTAACCCTTTTTGCCTCAGTTTCCTCATTTGTCAAATGAACTGAAGAAGGAAATGGCAACCCACTCCAGTATTTTTGCCTAGAAAACCCTAAATGGGGTCATGAAGAGTCAGACATGACTGAACAAAAAATTCTTTAAATGGCATACTGGCAAAGCAATGCGGGTTCTCCTTAACCAATCAACATTATTAAGTGCCTACTATGTATGAGACATTGTTTTAGCCACTGATGATACAAATATAAAAGTGAAACAGTCCCTGCCTTTGATGAGCTTATTTACATCCCACAAAAATCTCCACAGAGTGGGTAAGTCAAATTACCTAGATGCCTTTGCAGACATGGCTGGATGCCATGGCTCTTCCCCTTCTCTCTCAAAATGCAAGTGACCCCAATCAGAGGGCACCAGACAAACGTTTAGTGGTTCACTAGGGTAGCCCTGCCATGTCCTGATATTCTTCTGATTTCCATGGCTTCTTTGTATCTCATGAATGTAGTCCTAATGATCTACCAGCCTGCACTCTCAAGCCACTCAAACAAGTATCTCCTAATAGCTAAAAAGCTTGTAATTGTATTGCAGTAGCTATTAAGCATTTAAAATGGGGCCGAGGGAAGCAGGGAAGATTTCGGGTCAAAATGTGCCATTTGGAAAGAAATATAAGGTACAAAACAAGCATAAAGTTGAGCTAGAATAACAAAGTGTACAGATATTTGACAGGATTGTGGATTTAAAGCTGCAAGGAACCTCAGTCCAACCCTTCATTTTACAGATGGAGAAACTGAGGCCCAGGGAAGTCAAGAGATTTGCCCAAGGTCACAAAGATAATAAGAGAGAGAAGGAAGATTTGAACTCATTCAGAGCCAGTGAACATTCTGCCACTTTAGACCAAGCTCTGCCACTTCTAAAGGATATATTCTCCCCTAGATACACTTGGTGACAGCCTGGTTCCTAGGACAAGACTGCAATGTATGAATCAATTAATTAGTCGACTAGTATTTATTGCGTGTCTACTAAGTACCAGGCACAGTACTAAGCCCTAAAGACACAAGGAGGGCAAAACAAATAATTTCCTGCTCTCAAGGTGCCCCCAATCTAATGGGGGAGACAACATACACACAACTATGGACAAATAAAGTATAGATTGGATAAACTAGGGGTAATCTCAGTTGAAAGGCACTAACATTGAGGAGGACTGGGAAAGGATTCTTGTAAAAGATGATACTTGAAAGAAACCAGGGAAACTAAGAGGGGGGAGATGAGGAGGAAAAGTGTTTCAGGAATGGGAGATAATCAGTGAAAATGCTTGGAGTCAGGGGATGGAGCATCATGTGCAAGGAACAACAAGGAAGGCAGTGTCACTAGACTGTAAAATTTGTAGAGGGGTGGAAGGTTTGAGGCTAGAATTACTGAATCACTTAAACAGAAACAATAAGACTATGTATGCAATCATTTGCTTCCTCCTTAGCTATAACATTAGGGTTGAGGGGTGGGAATGGGATCTATTCCATATACTATTATAATCTCATGCAATTATAGATCTTTAAATTGTTCAATTATTACCTATACGAAAATCATATCAGATGGGCAGCTAGGTGGCACAGTAAAAAGAGTGCCAGACCTGGAATCAGAAAGACCTGAGTTCAAATCTGGCCTCAGACCCTTACTAGTTATGTGATCCTGGGCAAGTCATTTATCCCTGTTTGGCTCAGTTTCCTTATCTGTAAAATGAGCAGGAGAAGGAAATGGCAAACAACTCCAATATCTTTGCCAAGAACCTCTCCTCCCCCCATCACGAAAAGTCAGACATGAGTGGGGAAAAAAAAAACTAAACAATTTGCAAATGACTCCCAGATGTGTCTAATTATCCCCAGTTTCTAAACTGATCTTCAGTCCCGCATCATGAGCTCTCTATTGGGCATTTTGAATTGGATGTCCTTTGGGCATCCCAAACTCAACATGTCCAAAACAGGACATTATTTTTCTTCCCAAACCCATTCCTTTTCTGAACTTCCCTATTACTGTCGAGGGTATCACCATCCTTCTAGTCCCCCAAGTTCTCAATACTAGTGTTATTCTTGGCTCTTCACTTTTGATCACTGCACAGATCTAAATATTTGTCAAGTTTTGTCAATTCCACTCCCACCACACCTCTCACATCTATCCCCTTCTTTCCACTCACACAGCCACTACCTTAGTTTAGGGCTTCATTGCCTTTCACCTGGACTATTAATATAGCCTCCTAATTGACCTTGCTGCTCCAAATGTCTCTAATCCATCCCATCTAATCCATCTGCACAGCCATCTAAGTGATTTTCCTAATGTCTAGCTCTGACTATCACTCCCCTGCTCAATAAATTCTTTGGTCTCTCCATTGCTTCTAGGATCAAAATTTATTTCATATTTCTTTCATCCTTTTTTGTTTCTAAGTTGTGGTTTATATGGTGCAGAGTAGATTGTATAATGTAAAGTATTACTATAGGACTATACTTATATAACTTACAAATAATTGAATCCACATACATTGTGAACATACACACATAAAAAAAAGCTTTACTGATAGTGATATAAGATTAACTTTGAACACCATTTTCCTAAGCCATCCTTCCTGTCAGGAGATTCATGGTAAATATTCTCTTACTCAGATTCAAAGAATCTTAAGTCCTACTATATGGAAGATACTGACTTAGCCAATGATGGAAATAGCATTGCATCACAATTCAACAAACACTTATTAAAATCCTCTATGTGCAAGGGACTAAATATGTTTCATTCCCAACATTTGAAGAATATATACTCTAAAAGGAAAGATACGTACACAAAAATATGAAACAAACCAGAATTGTAATTGCTATATAATAAAGAGGCAAAATTCCAAGAATTTCAAGAAGAAAAGATGATTTTTGACTTGGAGAATTATTGGGAGGAGGTTCAAGGAAATAATGCAGTTAATTAATCCATCTATCCAGTGGACCTTTTTGTATTTTTTTACAAAAAAATATTCTCTGCTTCCTAGCTCCTGCTTGGTCCATGAAGGATGTGCTAGGAGCAATGGATGGTAGTCACAGGATGACAGATTTAGGCTTAATGTAACATAAAGCTTTATAACAATTAAAGCTGTTCCAAAACGGAGTACTCTGCCTGAAGAGGCAGTGAGCTTCCCTTGATTGAAAGTCTTCAAGCAAAGGCTAGACTCTAAAATGTAGGTCTGACCATGCTATCTTCTTATTCAATGAGCTCCATGATTCCTTATTAGCTCCAGAATCAAATATAAAATCCCATGTTTAGTTTTTGAAACCCTTCACAATCTGCCCCTTCCCAGCTTTTCCAGTATTAACCTTTCCTTTCTTCCATGGACTTGACAATCAGAAGTGTACTGATACATGTTTAGCAACAGCTTCTCTAAAAAAAAAATCTATACACAATATGCCTTTGAATTTATTCTGTGATATTAACATTTTCTCCATCATTTTTTTTGTCTAGACAACCAACAAAATAATAAATCAAGCTCTGATTTATAGCATTTGCAGATTTCTGAGGTATAAATGGTCCCACTGAATGTTTAAGAAGCTTACCATTGTTGGAATACAATCTTGCAACAGTGGTCTTCTTGCTGTTCCATATAACACTCTAGCTCTTAACCAAGCCTTTTCACTAGCTCTCCCATAAGGGGACATGGAAGGAACATTCTTCCTCCTCATATTCTTCTCCAGGCTTTTTCAAAAACTTAGCTCCAATCTCATTTCTGACAGTAGACAATTATATGCCAATAAATCTAACAATTTGGATGAATGTTTACAAAAATATAAATTGCCCGTATTAACAGAAGGGGAAATAGAATACTTAAATAACCCTGTGACCAGGGCCTGGCAAGCATTAGTGCTCTTTTTCACTCTGGAACTGGGAACTAGAACTGTGTATGTGCAATGCAACAGGACCTTGAACCCAGCACCAACAAATGGTTTCCTGTAATATCTTTCTGACTGGATGTCCAACCCCCTTACCATCTCTGAATTGAGAGCTCCTGAAGCTGCTACTGCCATTGTTGTAGCTGCCTCCGAGGACTGCTGCTGGCATTGCCACAGTACTGCCTGCACTGTACTCTGGCCCTACAGCCATCTTGGTGTGACAGATCTTTCCTACCGACCTTCTAAGTTGTTTTGGGCTGGAAAATGGTTTCATGCTGATTTTCATTGACTTTGTCTCTCCAGAATTTGATCTGAGTCATTGTTTTAAAGTTGTTTGGAGGAGAATGTTGTGAGAGTTCAGGTGAGATCTCTCTACTCCTCCTCTATTTTGCCATCTTGGCTCCTCCCCATCTCATTTCATAAATGAGAAAATTGAAGGCCAGAGAAGTTGAATGCCTTGACCAAAATCACACAGCTAAGCCATTGCTGACAGGAACTATAATATTGGACTTCCATGAGACAGTATGGATTAGATTCTGTCTATAGGCAATTCAGAGTTCCACAACTTGCTCAGGGGGAAACTATTAATATAGAGAGACATCTTGGTATGATAGTGTTGGATTTGAAATCAGGAAGATTGGGCACTGAGAGATTATATTATGTGTCCTGGCCATGTGTCCTTAACATATGTCTTAGTCCAGATTGGACCCAAGTCTTCCTTACTACCAGTATAGTTTTCCATCCTTTAGGCAAGTGGTCTCCAAAGCGGGGGCTGTGGCTCTCTGAGGGTCAATGGAACTATGTCAATGGACTTTTAGACTGACATCAGGGCCCAATCAGAGAGCCCTTTTCTCTTCTCTATATTTGCTCACTTGGCGACCACATCAATTCCCACCGTTTCAACTATAACTTATATGCAAATAACTCTTAGATCTATGTAGCCAGTTTCAGTTTCTCATCTGCTCTCCAATTCCACAGTGCTTATTGGATATTTACTTCCTTCATTTTCAGCTCAGAAATCCACTGAAGCTTAGTTTCCATTATCCCAAAACAGTTTGTTAAAAAAAAGTTTTTAAATGCTTTTAGCCAACTATGATTTTGTCTACATAATGACAAATAATAGGCTTGCCGTCCTTTTAGGCATAATTACTTGTACTGACTGGTGTCATGTAGCCTAAGACCACAGCCTAAGAGCATATGAGAAGATAAATTGCAAACTTCTATCAAGCAATCAATAGGCATTTATTAAGCACCTGCTATGTGCCAGGCACTGTGCTAAGCACGGGAGATAACAAAAAAAAAAAAAAAAAAAGAAGGAAGAAACCTCCAATGATAATGCAAAAAAGCAACCAAGAAAGAAAAATTGTCCCCCAAAGAAACTTTCCCATAGAAAACATAGGCAGACAGGAAACGCCTAGTTGAGATGACAAATCCCATATTATTCTACTTACTAAACTTCCATCATTGCTCTCCTGTGGCTACCATTATAAGTAAGAATAATCCTCCCAGGATCATTTTTTTTTGTTTGGGATTGGGGTATAGAAATGACATGCTATATTCTTGTAAACATTAATTGGTTGTTACGGTATTTGACATTTTCCCTAGAGAACCAACTCTACATTTGCCATTCTGTGGTATGGGAGGAAGTAGTATTTTCTCATTGGAGATCATCAAGGTTGATTTTGGAATTGGAAAGAAGCCAAGAGGCCGTAACATATAGTTTGTATCTGAACCAAGAATCCCTGTTCCTATATCCCCCAAAAGTGATTATCAGTCAGTCAATAAGCATTTATTAAGCACTTACAATGTGCCAGGTATTGAGCTAAGTGCAAGGGATACAGAGAAAGGCAAAAACTTGATCTCTGCCTTCAAGGAGCTTACATTTCTAATTGGGGAGAGAAAATACAAACATATATATATGTATGCAAGTGTAAATCAAAGGTAATTTTAGAAGAAAGGCCCTAGAATCGGGAGTTAGGGAGGAAGATCTTCTAAGTGAGATTGGAGCTGAGTCTTTGAGGAAGCCAGGAGAAGAATGTGAGGAGGAAGAATATTTCTTCCATGTTCCCCATAAGGGAGAGCCAGTAAAAAGGCTCAGTTAGGAGATAGACTATTGTGTGGAATAGCAAGAAGGCCACTGTTACAAGATTGTAATCTGATGACGGTAAGATTGTTTAATCAATCCCTAACAGAAATCCCCAGGACCCAATGGATTCACAAGTGAATTCTATCAAATATTTAAAGAACAATTCATTCCAATACTATATAAACTATTTGAAAAAATAGGCAAAAAAAGGAATCCTCACAAATTCCTTTTATGACACAAATATGGTTCCTAAAACAGGAAAAGAAAAACAGAAAAAGATAATTGTAGACTCAGTTCCCTAATGAATATTGATGTAAAAGTGTAAAATAAGGGCAGCTAGGTGGTGCAGTGGATAGAGCTCTGACTCAAATCTAGCCTTGGACACTTGACGCTTACCTAGCTGTGTGACCTTGGGCAAGTCACTTAACCCCGATTGCCTCACCCAAAAAAAAAAAGATTCTGGATCTCAGGGGCAGCTAGGTGGCACAGTGGATAGAGCACCAGCCCTGAGGTCAGGAGTACCAGAGTTCAAATCCGGACTCAGACCAAACACTTGACACTTACTAACTGTGCAACCCTGGGCAAGTCACTTAACCCCAATTGCCTAAAAATGAAAAATTTTAAAAATGTAAAATAAAATACTAGCAAGGAGATTACAGCAATATATCACAAAGACCATACACTGTGACCAGGTAGAATTTATAGCAGGAATGCAGGGCTGGTGCAATATTAAGAAAACTATCAGCATAGTTGACCATATAAATGATAAAAAAAAAATCATATTATTATCTCAAAAGATGCAGAAAAAGGTTTTGAAAAATACAATACTCATTCCTATTAAAAATATTAGAAAGCAAAGGAGTAAATAGAACTTCCCTTAAAATCATAAGTAGCATCTATCTAAACCCATCAGCAAGCATTATCTGTAATGGGGATAAGCTAGAAGTCTTCCCAATGAGATCAAGGTGAAGCAAGGATGCCCATCATTGCCATTATTATTCAATATTATTCTAGAAATGCTAGGTATAACAATAAGGGAAGAAAAAGAAATTGAAAAAGTTAGAATAGGAAATAAACAAAACTATTGCTCTTTGCAGACAATATGATGGTATACTTAGAGATTCTAAGAGAATCAACTAAAAAACTAGTTGAAACAATTAAAAACTTTAGCAAAGTTGCAGGATACAAAATAAATCCATATAAATCATCAGCATTTCTATATATTACCAACAAAGTCCAGTAGGAAGAGATAGAAAGAGAAATTCCATTTAAAATAATTGCAGACAATACAAAATACTTTGGAGTCTACCTGCCATGGCAAACCTGGAAACTATATGAACACAATTACAAAATAAATTACAAAATCATACAAATAAAGACAGATCTAAACATTTGGAAAAATATTCACTGGTCATAGGTAGGGTGAGTCAATATAATAAAAATGACAATTCTACCTAAATTAATTTATTTATTCACCGTTCTACCAATCAACTACCAAAAAATTATTTTATAAAGCTAGAAAAAATAATAACAGAATTCATCTGGAAAAACAAAAGCTCAAGAATATCAAGGGAATCAATGGAAAAAAATGTGAAGGAAGGTGGACTAGCCATGCCAGATATCAAACTGTATTACAAAGTGGTAATCAGCAAAATAATCTGGTACCAGCTAAGAAATACAGTGGTGAATCAGTGGAATAGATTAGGAATACAATACACAGTAGTAAATGACCATAATAATCTAATGACTGATACACCCAAAGATCCCAACTTTGAAAAGAAGAACTCACTATTTGACAAAAATTGCCAGGAAAACCAGCAGTATGAGAGAAACTAGGTATTAGACCAACATCTCACACTGTATACCAAGATAAGGTCAAAATGGATACATGGTTCAGACTTAAAGGGTGATAGCATAAGCAAATTAGGGGAGCATGGAAAAATTTTACCTGACAGGGAAGAATTTATGACCAAACAAGAGATAGAGAGCATTACAAGATGTAAAATGAATGATTTCGATTACATTAAATTAAAAAAGGGTTGCACAAACAAAACCAATGCAGCCAAGATTAGAAGGAAAGCAGGAAAAAGCTGAGGGGGTGGTTACAGCAAGTTCCCCTGATAAAAGTCTCATTTCTCAAATATAGAGAGAAATGACTCAAATTTATAAGATTATGAGTCATTACCCAATTGGTAAATGGTCAAAAGATATGGACAGGCATTTTTCAAAAGAAAAAATCAAAACTATCTATAGTCATATGGAAAAAAAAAACACTTTAAATCACTGTTGATTAGAGAAATGCAAATTGAAACAATTCTGAAATATCACTTCATGCCTATCAAATTGGCTAATATAAAAAAAAGGAAAATGATAAATGTTCAAGGGGAAGTGGGAAAATTGGGACACTAATAAACTGTTGGTGGAATTGTTCCTCTGGAGAGCAATTTAGAACTATGCCCAAATGCCTATAAAACTGTGCATACTGTTTGAAACATCAATACCACTAAAGAGATCAAAGAAAAAGGAAAAGGGCCTGTATGTACAAAAATATTTATAGCAGCTCTTTTTGTAGTGGCAAAGAATTGGAAATTGAGGGGATGTCCATCAATTGGAGAATGGCTAAGCAAGCTGTGGTATATGATTGTGATGGAATACTACTGCACTATAAGAAATGATGAGCAGGATGGTTTTAGAAAAACCTGGGAAGACTTACATGAACTGATGCGAAGTGAAGTGAGCAGAACCAGAAGAACATTATACACAATAACAGCAATATTGTATGATGATCAACTGTGAATGACTTATCTATTCTGATCAATACAATGATCCAAGACAATTCCAAAGGACTTATGATTTAAAAAAATGCTATCCATCTCTAGAGAAAGAATTGATGGAATCTGGATGCAGGTCAAAGCACACTTTTAAAATTTTTCTTTATTTTTCTTGTTTGGGTTTTTTGGTTTCTTTTGCAACATAGCTAATATGGAAATAAGTTTTACATGACTTTACATGTATAGTCTACAACAAGCTCCTTACCTTCTCAAGGAGGATCTAGGGGAAGATGAAGGAAAGAGAATTTAGAACTCAAAATTTTTTAAAAATGAATGATAAAAAATTTGTTCATGTGTAATTGAGAAATATTTAATGAAATAAAATATATTGGGGGAAGGAAAAACTAATAAATGAGTTGAACTAGATGATATTGAGAGAAATTGTTATTAATCACCAATGATTTGGGGAGATCCAGAATTTCCCCCTTTTCTGAAGTCCCAATTTTAAAAGTTCAGCTTCTTGAAGGACACTGCTGATAATGAGATAGACCCACCTGGAGCCCATTTTCTCCTGCTCAGGCATGGGTGGGGCATACATTCTTTGAACAGATAGCCCAAAGCTGGGAGTGGTCCGAGTATAGAGCTAGTTTCCCTTTTTGAGAGTGACAAGATGTCATTCTCAGCCCCTCATTTTAATATAGGTCACCTCCTATTGTGTTAACCAGTCAGAGATGATTGCCATTCCTCTTCCAAAAGAACATGTAAGCTCTGAGTCCCCAGTCATGATTGTCTTTGGTCTAAGATGACCATCCACCCTTTCATTAATAACATGCTGGCCTTATTAAGTTATCCAGAAACTGGGTCTCCTGAACCTTTTTAATTGTCACAATATCTTAAGGAGGGTCCTTCCAACCCTGAGGATCTGTCCATAAGTCTATTAGTGTAAACATTCCTATTAATAATAGAAAGGCATAATTGGATCTTTCAAAAAGTACTTATTAAGTTCCTACTCTGGACCAGGCATTTTGCTGGGTATAAAAGGATACAAAGACAGTACCTACCCTTAAGGAGTTTATATTCTACCTCAACTTAGTGGTCATAGATAGAAACCCAAGCCAGTTTCTTTATAGTCTTGGTATTCTGAATGCTGTAAATAGAAGCACTTGGAACTCCAAAAGTCAAAGGAACTGTAAGGGCAACATTGCAAGGAACCCTTTCCAGTCTTCTTTTTCTTAAGAGATTTAGAATAGCCAAAGTTAGTTTGAATGGTTCTCTGCATTTTTAGTCAACCAGTTATGAGTGCCTAGTAGACCTCACCCTGGAATCAAGATGTCTCTGGTGGCCTTTTATAACAGATAATTTTTAATACATTATGACTCCAAGAGGCACTTAATTTAAGTAAAATGTTTCATGACTTTTTTTTCTTTTTAGCATAGCCACCTTTCTAACTGTACAGTGTTTCACAGGACAACTAAAAGAACATTTCAATAACCTCTTGTGATATTACCAACACTTCTCCTCTAGACTAGCACTGTCTACTGGGCATTATGGTCATTATTTCACAGCATATTAAGTATCTATGTGGTTACACAGTGCTGGAGAGTCCTCCCATAATTCTTTGTCTTACCTCAGAAAACAAGTTGGACTACTGGGCAAGGCATTTAAACTAGTAGACAAGACATATACCTAGACTCAGATCTCAGAGTGATTGAGGAATGAACATTGTTCATTTGGGTTCACAGAAAATTTAGACTGCCCTCTTTCTTCCTTACTACCAACCCATGGCCCTTCTCTCTTTCAATCCAATGCTTAAAATTCACCTTGTACTTACTTGAAGATATCCCAAACAACCCAGAAAGAGAAATGCAGAATCTCAAAAGTACAAAGGATCTCAGTGGTCACCTAGTCCACAATACATACTTGACCAAGAAGATCCCCTAAGACACATCAGACCAGGTCAACTAGCCTTTGCTAAAAGTCCTATAGTAAAGGAGCCCTCTCTACCTTCCAAGGTAGTATCTTGCACTTTGGTATAGTTCTAATTATAGGGAAGCTTTCCCTTTGTTGATTTCTTGTTCACTCATTTTAGTTGTGTCTAACTCTTGGCAAAGATACTGGAGTGGTTTGCCATTTCCTTCTCCCACTCATTTTATAGATGAGAAAACTGATGCAAACAAGAGTTAAGGATTTGCCCGGTGCAAGGTTAGTAAGTGTCTAAGGCCAGATTTGAACTTAGGAAGATGAGTCTTCCCAACTCTAGCGCCAACACTCTATCTTGGAACCTAGAACTCAATTCAATTCAATTCAATAAACAATCATTAAGGGACTAGAATGTGCTAGGTATTGTGTTAAGCACTGCAAATACAAAGACTGAAAGAGTCTCAAATATGAACACAGATAAATAGGTTACTTTAAGAAAGAGAAACTATTAATTGAGTGGATCCAGAAAGGTTTCATGAAGGAGGTGATAACTAAAACATAGTCTGACCATGTCACACCCCTGCTCAGGAAGTTCCAGTGGCTCTAGGATCAAACTCAAATTCCTCTATTTTCATCTTAAGCCAATCTAGTTCCAGACTATAGTTCTAGACTCCATACATCATTCCTATTGATATATTCTAGCCTCCAGCCAAATTGTCCTATTTGCTATTCTCCATACATACCATTCCATCTTTTGTCTCTAAGACATTGTCCCCCATGCCTATAATGTTCTCCCTCCTCACCTCTGCCTCTTACAATGCCTAGCTTCCTTCAAGGTTCTCTTCAAGCACCATCACTTCCTTCATAAGGCCTGGATCCCTCCAGCTGTTAGTGCCTCCCACCATATAACTTTATATTTTCTATATACAAACCATAGACTGTAAGCTCCCTGAGGGCAGGGAGCTTTTGCTTGAATACTAGAGCTGACCCAGGAAGAAAGATAAGGATTCCAAGAAGTAGAGATAAGGAAGGTAGCATTCCAGGCATGGGGATGGTTTATGCAAATTCATGGAGGTATAATGTCAAGTTCAGGAACCAGCTGTTTGGCTGGATTGTAAAATACATGGAATAAGACTGCAAAGGTAGATTGGAGCTAGATTGTGGAGGGTGTTAAATTACATATTTAGTTTAAATGTTGTTCTAGAAGTGATAGGCAGGCAATTGAAAGTTTTTGAGCTAGCAAGTGACTTGGTCAGAGCTTTACTTTATGGGCATTTGGGCATCTCAGAGGAAGAGGGATTGTAGAGCAGAGAAACTGTAATTAGGAAGACCAATTAAGAAACTGTTACAATAGGGATAGGATGAAAGATTAAAATCCATCTAGTCAGACCCACTAATTATACAGATGAGAAAACTGAGGTCTATAGAGGTTAACTGCTTTATCCAAGGTTATGCAGAGCCAGAATCTTAGCCTTGGTCCTTTGATTTCAAATGAAATATTTTTTTTTCCATTGTACCACATTACTTCTCTAAATCTAGGAAAGAGATGATAAGAGCCTATACTGGAGATATGATTACTTGGGTGAAGACAAGCAGACCTAAGTGAGAGAAATAGTGAAAGTAAAATGGGCAAGCTTTGACAACTGATTGGCTATGGAGGATGTGAGAATGAAAAGTCAAGACCTTCTCCTAGATTAGAAATCTAGGTAAATGGGTAAATAGTAGTACCCTTGACAGAAATAGGAAAGTATGGAGGTAGGGTTAGTCTAAGGGGAAAGATGTTCAGCTCTGTTTTTGAAACATTGAATTTGAAGTGCTAATGGGACATCCAGGAGATGATGTCCAGCAGACAGTTGGTGAAGGGGGACTGGAGTTAAAGAGCTATATTGATTGGGACTGTGATAGATAATAGACAGATAGGTAAGTAGATAGATAGGATAGATCTGAAACTATGGTCAAACCTCCTCTCTCACTGCTCCTGGAAAGGGTAAGCTCTGTCAACATATTCCTCTAAGGCTTCACTCATCATTTCCTTAACTTTTTAAACAAAAATACCTCTAACCCAATAAAATGTAAGCTCTTTGATGACAGAGACTGTCTTTGCTTTTTGTATTAGTATCTTCTGGATTTAGCACAGTACTTGGTACATAATCATCTCTCTCTCTCTTTCTCTGTACATATGTGTGTGTGTGTGTATATATTTATGTATTATATATACATATACATATATGCATGTGTGTATATTATATATGTGTGTATGCATAGAAATGATCATTGAATCTATGTTTCATTTTTGTCTTTGAATCCTAGCCTCCAGTGTAGTACCTAGAATATAAGTAGGGTGTAATGAATGTTTATATAATGAATGAATGGCTGATGTAGCCACCTAGGAATAACGAAGAGAGAAAAGAACAGAACTTTGGGGACACTGAAGCTCAGGTGTAGGAGATGGATGATGATACAGCAAAGGAGACTGAGAAAGAGCAGTCAGACAGAAGGAAAATAAGAGACAGCAGTGTCACAGAAATTGAGGAAAGAGTATCCTGGAAGAGGGGATGATCAACAGTGTAAAAAGCTTCAGAGTGGTCAAGGAGGATAAGGGTTTAGAAAAGACATTCGATTTGGAAAAAAGGTAGTCCCAGTTAAGAGATCATGGTAACTCTGCAGACAGAAGTTTTAACAGAGTGGTAGGGTTTGCAGCCTGGTTATAAGGAGAACCTACATCTACTAACTGGAAGCAGCCTGGTGTTCATTCTCCTGTTATAGCAAGCTCCTTCCCCCTATATTATCTTATTCTTATCAACAAGAAACCCTTATGGGCAGGGGTGAGGCAAGGCTTCAGATATATGACTCCACTAGAGAATTTGGAGATGGCTAACCCTTCATTAGCTATTAAATCAAACCCAAGCATCCTTTGCTGATTCCGCTTTTAGCCCAGGGCCTGACCATGCCCTGTTAGTACTAAGTGTATCCCTAAAGAAGAAACAAACTAGGAAACAAAAAGCAATATTTGTTTATTTCTCCCTGTTGACAACTGACATCTAAATAAAGCCATCTCTGAATGTTCTCAGTGTTCCTGCCTCTATTGGTTCATGTTATGCTATATTTAATCTGCTGCCTAGGAATCTGATAACCAAGCTTGTTAGACTTACATATAAATTAAGAGTAAAAGACTGAGTGAAGGTCTAAGGCCTTCTTGGTAAAAAGCTCCAGTTGTGAGTTGTGGTGTGTTGATTTGGGGCATTATTTTAAAGGCCACCAAGAAAATTTCTTTTGCTTTTGAATACTTGTCTATGTTCCAAATAGCTGACCTATTTCATTTCATCCCCTTTTCCTCTGGTATGATGGGTAGGGTGGTATGGATGCCCCAGAAGTGTAACCAAACCAATCTCTCCCCAGAGGGGCTGTGCTATACAAGAAAGAGCAGAATCATTCTCATGGCCCCAGAGAACAGAACTAAGAGCAATGGGAAATTATGGGGAGGAAAATTTCTGCTCAACATGAAGGCTTCTTAATTATCAGAGGTGTCCACTAGTGAGACAGTCTGCCTTTTGAGTGAAGTTCCACCACTGGAAATATACAAGCAGAGTCTGGATGCTTAATCATGAAGGATATTATAGAGGGTATGCTTGTCCAGGTACACATTGGACTAGATTGTTTCTGGAGTCCCTTCCATCTCTGATATGCTATGATTCTATGAGTAGGTGGTGAGGGATTAGAGGTGAAGGGGTTAGAAAATTCTTTGTAGAAACTTGATAGTGAAAGGAAGGTAAGATATAGGAAAATAGCTTTAGGGAATGGCAGGGTCATGTTTAAAAAAAGTTAAGGATGAGGAAACTGGGTATATTTGTAGGCAAAAGGAGCTGGTAGAAAAGGAAAAATGATTGGGAGGCAGAGAGAGAAAGCAAGACAGATTGAGAGTAAGGAGGAAGAGAGAGAGACAGAGACAGAGACAAAGACTGAGACAGAGAGATGGAGAGACAGAGGCAGAGAGATTGAGTGATTGATTAAAGGAGCAAATTGCTTGAAGAAACAAGAGGTCAATTTGGAATAAAAACAGCAATATGCTGCAGCTAGCTGAAGTAGAGCAGATTGTAAAATTTTCAGTGCAAGCATTTACACCTTAGAAATTAGCCATTGCTACAACTATAGCATGATTTATTATTCTGATGTTTGCATAAAATTAACCAAAAAACTTACAATGCAGATTAAACTTTAAAATGTGTCCTGCAAACATTTTTTTACGGGTTGATGGTTAAATATTTACCAGGCACTCAGGGACACAAGTGCATAAGTTGAAGCACCAGCTTTGACCAGAAGAAGGGCTCCCTCTTGTCTGGAGATTGGAGCCAAGGACAAGAAGGTGTAGAGGAAAGGAAGTGAGAGCTCACCACAAATAGCCTCAACTTTTTTTTTCAGTAAGGTAGAAGATTCAAGACGGTCCATGTGATTCAGGAAGCAGATTTGGAGCTGAAGCCAGGTGTTCCATTTTAATCACTTGTTGGCATCATTGAGAATTCGTTCAGACTATTTAACATATTTTTTGGGGGAGAGACTTGAACTTATGATGTCATTAGTAAAGTGAACTCTCAATGCAGAAACTATCTCCCCTAAATGCATATTTGAAACTAGGGTATACTCTATAGTCTGAAAGTTTCCATTGATAAATTATTTGTCCATGGTCACAGATTATATGTATTAAAGGCAGGTCTTGAACCCAGAGACCCCCAACTCCAAGGCCATCCTTCTATAAATTATGCTATACTGTTGTGTGTGTGTGTGTGTGTGTGTAGTTGGTTGGTTGTTGTTCTTTGTTCTCGAAGAGAACCAAAATGGCCTCACTATGCTAGAATCAAGTTACAGTGTGTCCGACTGTGGATGATCAGACCAATATGACCTTGGGAAGCTCTACCACAAGTCATGCATAAATAGTCCATGTGAACATTTGGGGTTCTATCAGTACAGACTGAAAAAGATGGTTGGCCCCTTGGATCGTTATTTTAGATTCATTTGATTACATCTATTGTCTTTGTGATGAAATTTTTTTTCATCATTTACAGTATGCACAGCATAGATTCTGAACTCAGACAAACCCCTTCTACCAGTTCCATCAACAATCACTTTTAGGTGCCGGCTCTATGCTAGGCACCATGCTAGATACTGAGGACACAAAGACAAATTCTCTGCCTTCAAAAAGTGTATGTTGTATTGGAGGAAGCAACAAATCCACATATAAGTAAATACAAAATACATGGAAAATAAGTGCAAGGTGATTACGGGTGGGATATCAGCAGTTGGGGACATTAGAAAAGGCCTCATGTAGGAAGTGGCCCTTGAGTTGATCTTTAAAGGAAGCTAAGAGTTACAGAGGAGGAGGGATTCTAGGGATGGGGGACCATCAGTCAATAAACATTTATTAAGCACCTACCTTATACCAGGCACTGTGCAAAGAGGTGGGGATACAAAAAGAATCAAAAGATGGTCCTTGCCCTGAAGGAGCTTACGTTCTAATGGCAGAGATAACAAGCAAACAAATAAATACAAGGAAGTTATATACAGGTTAAATAGGAATTAAAGGCAAGGCACTAGAATTAAGAGTAGTTGGAAGAGACTTACTGGAGAAGATGGGATTTTTGTTGAGAGTTTTAAAAAGGAGGTTGAAGAAAAGGGGCCTTGACAGAACACTATCAAAGGCATGGGGAATAGAATGTTACGAATGAGAGACAGCAAGTAGACTGGGTTGGCAGGGCCTTACTGTGTACAATAGAAAATAAATAATGTGTAATAACCCAGAAAAGGAAGAATGGGGTGAGACTATGAAGAGCTTTAAATGTCAAACAAAGGTGTTGTTTTTTATCCTAGAGGTAACAGAGAACTGTTGGGATTCTCTGAGCTCAGGCCAAACATGGTCAGGCCTATGTTTTAGAAATATCATTTTGGCAGCCATGTAGAAGATTTAAACCAATTCTAACGAATTATGTGGAATATTCTTTTTCCTTGTTAACAAAACCCAAGCAATTCTTACTGGTGAAGAAAACAATGGCTTTAGCATATTTGGAACAGCTTAAATACTGATCTGGAGAGAACCTGCACGAATCATCCAGTAGTTGACAGAATAATGCATTTGGAATCTGAGGACCTAGGTTCAAGCTGTGACCTCTATTACTGAGTCTCTGTATGAGCTCGGGTCAGTCGTCTAAACATCTCTAGGCCTCAGTTTCTTCCTTTGCAAAACGGGTGGGTTTAACTAGATGGCCTCTGAGATCCGGTCTAGCTCTGAATCTAATATCTTCTGAATTTTATTAAGAAGACTAAAGGGCTTCCCACATGCAGCTTCAAGTCAGAGGGGACAATGAACTTCAGGAAACTTCCTCAAACCAGATGGACATGGAAATGCTGCCTGAACCCATCTGGTCTAATATACATCCCTCGGGAATCTTATTCTTAATATTATTATTATTGTCTAAGGAATCTCATTCTCAAAATGTGTACAAAGGTTACATTTTCTTAAAATTTTTTATGCAGGAGCAGTATTAATATGAACACAATCCCAAGTTAAAGTCTTCTCCATCTAGCCTATATTATACATGTATGTATGAATATATGTATGTATATGTGTATCTATGTATATACTGCATGTCTATATTCAATTTTTTTCAATGTAGAAGCATTATTAATTTGAACACACCCTCATGTTAATCTTCTTTATTTAACCTATGTATACATATAAATATGTGACTATATGTATAATTATTCTCTCTATATATGCATATATAAAACATGTATATTACAGTTTTGGTTTTTGTTTGTTGTTTTATTTTATATTTTTTTAGATAAGGTGAGGACCCAGTCACAAGGGAGTGAAATTGATCAATCTTTTTTAAAGTATAGTATTCATTCTGCTGGAATTACAAATACGACATTGGGAATCTTTGGGAGAAATAAACATGACATGGGGAATGGAATGTGGTTTACCACTAGATAGAAAAGCTGTTTCTACTCTTAACCACCAAGCATTATAGCCAAAAACCGTTTTAGGGGAATAGGGGGAATCCCACATATTTCAGGAGCAAATGAATAATGTCTTCTACAGTCTTAAAACAGTTATGCAAAGACCTTCCCTCTGAATAAGTCAATGTTTTTCCTTCCTACCAGTAAAAATTGCTTGGATTTTGTGAACAAGGGAGAAGGATGTTTCTTGTCAGAAGTGTAGGTCTACATAGCTGTCAAAGTAACATATTTCTGAAGCACAGTAATAAATGTACAGCACTATGAACCTTAAGGTACTTTATAAATCCTAGCTATCATAGCAGCTCTTTTTGTGGTGGCAAAGAATTGGAAATTGAGAGGATGCCCATCAATTGGGGAATGGCTGAGCAAGTTGTGGTATATGAAAGTGATGGAATACTATTGTGCTATAAGAAATGATGAACAGGCTGACTTCAGAAAAAGCTGGAAAGACTTGTATGGTCTAATGCTGAGTGAAGTGAGCAGAACCAAGAGAGCGTTGTACACCATGACAGCCACGTTGTGTGATGACAAATATTGGTAAACTTAACCCTTCCCGGCAATACAAGGATCTAAAACATCTCCAGAGGCCCTGTGATAGAAAATGCTATCCACATCCAAAGAAAGAACTATGGAAGTTGAATTGCTATTTTTTTTTCTCTTCTGTTGAGTTTTGTTTCCTCTTTCTGATGGTTCCTCCTATTGGTTTTAATTTTTACTTACAACATCAATAATGTGAAAATATGTTTAATATGAATGCAAATGTCTAGCCTATATCAGATTGTGTGCCGTCTTGGGGAGGGTGGTGGGGAGGAAGAGGGAGAAAAATTTTAACCTCAAAAGCATATGGAACTGATTATTGATAAATCAAAATAAATTAATAAAAAAACAAAATAAAATCCTAGCTATAATTACTATTAGTAAGTTCATAAGATTGATAACTAGAAGGGATCTCAGAGATCATGTAGTACCAGCTACTCATTTTAGAGATGAAGAAACTGAAGTCCAGAGGTTAGAGGATTTGTCCAAGGTCACAGAAACATTGAATTGCAGGACTGGGAACTTATCTAAGGTCTTCTGATTCCAAAGACTGCAGGTGCACCTGGTCAAGCCTTGAGCAGCAGTTCTTGACTGAGTAATGCAACAATTTCAAAAACATACAACCTTTAAATAAAATCAAGTTTTAAATGTCTTATAACCCCTCCCACTTGAGAATAGGATTCATGACACAGAAGGTGTTTTCTATGCTGTCATAGGAAAGCCACATCCATGTACAATTGAAATAATTTATTTACCACTAGAGCACCACAAAAACAGTCATACAATGTGATCATATACAGAGTAATCGGTCACCAAAATACAAAACAGCTGTTCTTATGTTCCATTAAAAAAAATATGCCAACCATACAATTGTATTGCTGCTTAACACACAGAAAATGCTGCCCTAACCACCCATGGTGCTGACATTTCCCCTGTTCCCTTCCCTCTACCCTATGTTCATATTTGCTAAAGGGGAATAAATGTCTAACAGAAGCCCCAAATGAAAAGATTCTGGAGATTTAAAATAGAGCATTTAAAATATTATCAGTGCATCCGTGAGGAAAGAAAACAAAACAAAACAAAACAAAACAAAACAAAACTTCATCCTATCTGGAGAGAAAATACCTACAGAAATAAACGCATACTACATAGAATTAAAAGGAAAATGGAAAGGGAAAAAAAATAGTCAAATCTGGCATTGGGCTGCATTCAGCACACATCAAGTATAGGTTTATCATCATGACATCCTATTCCTGTGCATTACTATTTTTCAAACTTCTCAAGCAATTTCTTCATTTTAAACCTAAAGATAAGGAAGCTGATAAGAGGAAACAAAAATTAACACTTCCCTTTTGACGTCTGCCGCTTTCATAATATTACCTCCCACATTTTATTTCAGTGTTCCTTTATCAATGCATTGCCACTGACCAATGCGTGGGACACATACAGATGCAGCTACGGGTGTCTTGCTCAAAGGGCCTAGTCACCTATGTTAATGTGAGCCAATGCAGGCCAAGCCTAAGAAAGAGATGACTCTCACTCCATAGGGCTCCATTTGTAAATAAAGAAGAATCTAGCTTCTCTTGGAGTATAAAAGAACATCTAGAACACCCATTCACTTTGGCAAAATAAACCAAACTAGCTATTTCTATGCTGATCTAGGTTTTATTTTTCTCTTAAAAAAAATTAAAAAGAAAGGAAAAATATTTGAAATTTGTTTTCCCCTGAAAACTCAAAATCCAATTAAAACCAAAGATATTTCCTAGGAGCTGTTTACCCTTTATGCAAACAATACAAAAAGTGGAATAAGTGAAAATATTGATTTAACCAAGTTAGAGACATCTATTTACTCAGCCATCAACTTCAGTCAGATCCTTAAGGAAAACATTTCACTCTGACCATATCTATATGTCTAAAACCCTCTGTATAATCTTTTAAAAGACTGTAGGGTGGGCTTTTTAAAATCTGAACCGCTTAGTAATTTGCGGCTGTAACCATGGAGACAGAAAGTTCTATGATTCCACTCAACGTTGGGAACTGCTCATACAGGAAATCTCTCCATCAATGTAGACAGTAACCCATCTATGACTCGGTAGATAAGTTCTAGGAAGTTGCCTCAGGCACATAGAAGTTCAAGGACTTGCCTAGGGCCATATTGCTAAAATGTATTGAGGCTGGACTTGAACCCAGGTCTTTCTGATTCCAGGGCCAGAAGTCTATCCACTAGGCCATGTTGTCTCAATATCCATGGATAAAGAAGGAAAAACAAATGAACTTGAATCTATTTCTTTTTTTTTTTTTGTAAAAGAAAAAAAGACAAGTGGAGTCAGGTAGCTTATGTCATAATGCTGAACAATATACAAAGCACATGTATAGCAAATATCATATAAACATGTATTTGTAGTGCAAGTAAAAAATATAGGGACTCTACTCATACTGGCCAGCTAGAGGGAAACACATTATTCTGGGTGATCCAAAAAAAAAGAGCCCCAAATTTAAATTCAAACTTATCATAGTTGACAGTATTACAAAATACAAAAATATGGTGAAAATTTACACATTACACGTAAAGTACTTTATGATTTTTTTAATAGTTTACAATAGAGATCTACAGATATGTTTCCAATTAAGCTGGCTTTACTACCCACCTATTGTAATACTATAGGTATGGTTATAGATACCAAAAAGAAGGAAAAAATCCCATAGCATAGCTATACAGCAACACATTAAGTAAGGTCTGACGACTAGACCAATATATGTCAAAACATTTCATTAGTTTTACTAAACTGACATTTGAACCACTTATTGTAAAAAAAAAAAATCTTACAGACTTATCTTTCAGGCTAAAAGATTTCCTTTATTAATGAGCTTTTTTCATTATCTTAAACCTTACAAGAAGCTTCTTTAGGCATCTGGCATATGAAATACGTGTTTGGGTTTTTTTTTTTTTCATTTTTTGTCTCAAGTCAGACTTTCTTAGTCATGTAATCACTAACTTTCAGTCTTCACTCCACTATGTGGCCTTTTTTTTTTTTTCCATTTTCCCCCTGGCTGGTCAAGAGTTCAAGTTCCCTAAGCCTTCCATCTTCAGGTTTCTGGCCATTGATTTGGTCTCCTCTTCATCTACCAGCTCTTGCTTTCTGAGGGCCATGAAATGTTCATTGTATAGTTACACACAAATAAATAATGCACTGTTACTCTACAGCTAAAAGAAATGGGAAAGGGACCTATTGCATAGCAATACAGAGAAATCAAGTGAGGAATGGGACAGGACAGGTACATACAACAACTCCACTTAATGGGATTTTCCTGTTTTTTTCCTTTCACATAGTTAACACTAAACAAATTTTTCCAGTGTTTATTTTTTCTTTAAAAAAAAAAAAAAGGTCTTGCTTCTTGTCTATCTCACTATCAGAGAAGGTAAAATGTAGGATAAGGCCTTCAACTTTTTTTTTTTTGCTTCGGATGCCAGTTTTAAAAAACAAAGAACCAAACTTCCAAAGTATTCATACTAGTACCGCTTTTTCTTTTCTTTTCTTTTCTTTTCTTTTCTTTTCTTTTCTTTTCTTTT
>NW_020954576.1:33398784-33459950 GCF_900497805.2 Vombatus ursinus
TTCTTTTCTTTTCTTTTCTTTTCTTTTCTTTTCTTTTCTTTTCTTTTTTCTTTTCTTTTTTTTTTAACACTGATGAACTGAGGCTCTCTTTTTTTTCCTTGGTACACATGTCATTATCATCGCAATTATCATCATCATCATTGTGATCATCGTCATCATTGTGATCATCATTATCTGCTTCCAGGATTTTTAGCTGCATTTGCAAGATTTGACAATCATATTGGAAAGCTGTTCAATCTTGGGTGTTTTGCCTACGTAGTAGAGGATGGTGAGAGGTTCTAAATCCTGGGATACACAGCAAGGAGACGCAGATGCTTCTGGGTTTATGGTGTTGTATAAGCTGAGAACCTGTAAGGGGAAAAAGTAGTTGTGAGAAAATGAAATGGGAAGAGGAAAGGATGAAGAGGATTAGCTGATGGTGTAGAGAAATAACAAATTGCTCTATTGATAACCCAAACAATTGATTAAGGAGTCTTATCTTGACTGAGAGTTCTAAGTTTCACAATTTTCTCCCCCTTGTCATTCCGTCTACACCCATATTAGGCTGAATCTATATGCAAAGAGTGAACGGGCCACTTTTCACTCAACATTTTTGGTGGTCATCTCAGTAATTTGTTTCTGCAATACTGGTCAGGATGAACAAAACCAATAAATCAGTGATTTTCCCATCTCTCTTCGAGAAGCTTTCCTTCATTAAACTTGGTCTTCTTACCATGATCACTCTTCTTTTGTAAAACCCCTCAGCACTTACTGATAATGATGGTGCAAAAGCTTACATTTGGTTCTAAGCTTCTTTATAATTGCAATCTTTTTCTTCCATGTTCATACATTTTGTCTTCCCACCTACATTATGAACTTCTGGAGGGTAATGACTGTGTCTAGCTTTCATAATCTCTTCTTCCTAGAGTAGGGTGCTCTCTGTTACATAGCATAAGCACTAGTGTTTATGGAATGAATAAATATATCCTCTTTGTCACAGCTTTATATGACAGAATTTTAAGTCACTTTTGGATACAGAGCGGAACCCCTTTCTTCAGGGTGGGAATACTACCAGGACAAGGCAGCATGGCATTATGAATGAAAACTGAATTCAACATCCTAGGCTCTGAGTTCCAAAGCCAGCACTGTTATTATCTGTGTGACCTGGGGCTGATCTTTGAAAATCTGCGGACTTCACTTAGAAAACTAAAGGGCTGGACCAGATGGTCTCTATACTCAAAATCCTCTGAAGGCTTCCTGTCAAATGAATTGTGTGATCTAATTTCTAATTTCAGTTTACTCTTAAGTTCCAGAGAGAAATTTCCTTCGGTTTACCCTTATTTTCAGAAAAGAAATGACTTCAGAACAGAAATGACTGTACATCAAGGGAAGAACAGGAGGGCCCCTTACTGCTTAGGTTTTCTTTTCTTTTCTTTCCTATTTTTTACTTTAAAATCACATCAATTTAGGCTTCTATGTTGCAATGGGGAAGGGAAGGGAAAGGAAGGGAAGGGAACAGAAGGGAACAGAAAAGAACAGAAGGGAACAGAGGGGAAGAGAGACTAGAAAGCTAGCCATGAAATCAAATGAATGTCCAATTTCTACATATTTTAATACTATACTTTTAATCCCACATTATATTCACCTGGACATTTACCAAGAGAAGTCTATAGGTTACCTACTGGTGATATATGGGTATTTCCAAGAATACCATTAATGTGTTAGGTTAAACACTAACTGGCCTTTTCTTCAAAGATTCTATGTAGCTTTTTAGCCTCAGACAGAAATTCTGTTCAGCCCAGCAACCCTAGCTACTTCCTACTTCACTACATTCTCTCTGGCTTCTTGGGGAACTGTCCAAACCACATATTTGTGACCATGACAGTTTATTTTTCCTTTCTCCTTAAAAAACGAGCACAACTCCCAATTTCCCACACTGTGTATATGTATCAAGGAGACGAACAATGTCTTTCCTTGGCAACTTGGACTAGCCTAAATTGCTGTTACTGCTGCCCTGATGGAATAGCCTATCCGTCCAAAGAGAGCCCAGACAAAGGGAAGGGAACGTATGAGAATCTCTCTTGAGACTGACGATTCAATTACCTTGGAGTGTCAAATCGATTTGATATAATAATCATAGCACAAATAGTAAGTACCTGAGCAGGATTTGAATTCAGGTCTTTCTGACTCTAAGTCAGGTACTATGTCCTTGTACGACTTCAAATGTCAATATAATGTTTCAGAACACAGATGAAGGAATGCAAGTCATGTTTGTTTGTCTGATGTCAGATAGATATAGATACTTTAAAATTATTTCAGATATCATCAAGAACTGATGTTGTGTGCTCTTGGATATGACTAGGACAGATCACTCTAAGCACAGGGAAACTCTATAGACTCATATTTCACTTCTGGATAAATTATGTGTGTTTTCTGGCAGCAAATTCATCCTCCTGTTTAGTACTATAGGAGATTCCTATAACATCTCTTAAGCAAGAAGAACTACAAAGGTAATACATGTCAAACAATAATAATAATAGCACTTTAATAACTTTCAAGGTTTGCAAAGCACATGACATGCATGATCCCTTTCAAGTTTCTTGACAACCTTGTAAGTCAGGTGATCCTCATTTCACAGACAAGGAAATTGAGTTTCAGAGGTTAAGTGGATTCACTAAAGTCACACAGCTAGTGACAGAAGCTGGCTCTGAACTAAGGTGCTCTTGTCATCTACAAGTCTAGCCCTCATGTCTACTACACCATGCTGTATTGTCTGATCTAGCTATCCCAGAAGCTGGCAGGTTCCAGACTTGAAGACCTGAACAGGATGATATAAAGGAGAAAGAAAAAAGCACAGGGCTGCAAGTTAAGAGATTTGGCACTGCCCCAATCTAATGATTCAATCTTGGACAAATCACCTAAACTCAATAACTTCAGTTTTCTCTTCTGTAAAATGGAAAAAAAAAATCTGAATTAATTGACCTTTGCCAACCAGTCTAGCTTATAATTTCTTTGCTTCTTAGAATCAAATGAGATAACATAGGCACAATGCTTTGCAAACCTTAAAGAGCTACATAAATGTTAGCTACTATCATTATTATTCCTAGGCACAGGCAAGTATAATGGAGGATCAAGAGGCTTTCTTAAGTATAGACAGCAAAGACAAGGCTGTAGATTAGAATCCATAGGACCTAATCTGTTTCCCCACCCTTCCTTCCCCCAAACCAACTATCTGTCCAGAGATAGTAAGCATAGTGGCTAGAATTATTAGACCTCTAGTTAGAAAACCCTGAGTTAAAATCTTACCTATGACATTTATAAACTGTGTGACCCTGAATAAGTTATTTAATCTCTCTGAACCTCAGTTGTCTCATCTATAAAATGGTGATAATAATACTTGCAGTACCTACCCTCACTGGTTTATTGTGATAATCTACACAGAGTGTCCCAAAAGTCTTAGTTCAGTTTTAAGCTATTAAAGCTTAAACCTATTTAAAATATAATAGTCTCAAAAGTCTTGGTTCAGTTTTAAGCTTTCTTAAAACTATTTAAAATATGAATAATAGTCTCAAATATAAAGTTTTAGTTAAGTTTTAAGCTATTAAGGCTTACAAAACTTTTGAGACTGTTATTGTTATTCAGGTTTAATAACTTAAAACTGAAGACTTTTGGAACACCCTGCATAAAGCCCTTTGAAAACTTTAAAATCATAAACAAATGTCATTTGTTATTATCTTGACTTAAGTAACTAGAAAACTGATAAATCCCCACTTTACTTTGGTCTGTGCAGAAATCTAGAAATGAAAACATTTAACAAATTACCATGAGGACAAGTTACCATCCAGTTTTCAAGTAACAAATCTGTTTCCTCTCATTGTTTTTGTATGTTAACAACATGTCATTCAATCACTCATTCATTCAAAAATTATTTTGGGGGTACCTGCTATATGTAGGAGAATCCTGAGAGTCCTCACCCTCAGGGAGCTTGCAAACTATTTGGGAAGACAAGCCCTATGTACCTTTTCAAAGGCAGAAAATGACCAAGTGAACTCATACTGATTTCTCATTTACCAAAGTTTTCACAACTTTCTCCCCTATGTAGCAGATTCCTCCAGCATCCATCCATGAACAGTAATATACCAAGTGCCACACTGTAATGTGTGTGAATGAATAGTAATGTACCACTGCCACACAGAAATCATTTGGAAATGCCATCACCATGTGAGTCTAAACACTATGCCAATGATGTCAAAATCAAATAGAAATGGGGGTCACTAAACCGTACGTAAGGATGCCTGCAGGACATATATTGACTTAGAAACCACATATCAACATTAACTATGTTCTATTGTTTTATTTATTTTGTTAAATATTTCCAAATCACATGTTAATCAAGTTTGGGCACACTTGAGAATACTACAGGTCAAGAGTTTGACACCTCTGCTACGGACTTTCAATAGCTTTACAAGCAAGTATTAAAGTTAGTGAAATACTTACTCTACTATGCTGAGTATCTGAACTCCACAGATATGGGCAGGCACCAGCACAGAAATTAGCATTGTACCCCTTGGGTTCATGAATCCATTTCCATCCAAGGTCCCTCTTGAAATCAATATAAAGTGGACGCAGGCAACAGTTATCCTGTACATTCCTGTTGAGAGAAAAAGAGTAGACAATGTTATTAGAATAAAAAACAGAACCACAGGCCTTTAGGGTTTTGCTATAATCTAGAGTGATGTTAGGACAGAATAGTGATTTACTATGCTTTATGCTTTGAGCCCTAAATCTGACTAATCTAAACCCTGGCCAGGATGATCAAACTTTTATTCTCAATTTCCTTGTCAAACAATAGTAGAGACAAAGTTGGGAAAGACCAAATTCTCTACAATTCTGCACAAAGGCAATTTTGCAATTAGGTCAAGCACTTATCATGTGCCTACTAGGCATCAGGCTCTATACTAGTCACTAGGTATATAAATACAAAGAGATGGTCTCTACCCTAATTTCTATCAGATCCTATCATTTTAAAGAATTTTAGATGCCTTAACACCAGAAGAGACTTCAAAGATCTTCAAGGTCAGGGGTTCTTTAACACTTCTGTGTCATAGACCCCCTTGGCAGTTTAGAGAGGTCTACAGACCTCTTCTCAAAATTATGCTTTTAAATGCATAAAATACATACATGGAATTACAAATGACACTAATTATATTGAAATATAGTTCTCAAAATAGGTTTTCAAACTCAAGTTTACAGAGCCCAGGTTGAGAACCCCTGATTTAGTACAACCTTCTTATCTTACAGGTGAGGAAACCGAGATTGGGAGATGAAAAAACTTGTCTATGTCCACACATGTAATAAACAGGAATAGCATGAAGGACAAATGTTGTCCCAGTGAAACTTTCTGGGGACAAAGAATCTTAGTGTAGGTGTGTGCTGCCAAAGATGTGTGCATCACTGGAGAGGAAGATTGGTCTATATCTCAGCTGGTATAGGTGGCATCTTTAGTAATCACAGTGTCAAATGAAATGAAATGGTTCTAAACCAAGGATCATAGTATTTATTGTGATGAGCAGGAATGAGAAATAGTTGTGAACAAATAGTAGGAACTCTAGGTATACTGTAGATCAGGGGTGGGGAACCTGTGGCCTTCTAGATCCTTAAGTGCAGCCTGAATCCAAATTTTACAGAACAAATCTTTAAGCTTAAGGATCTAGAAGGCCACATGTGGCCTCAAGGCCACAGGTTCCCTATCGCTTCTCTAGATATACTCTTAAAGCATACTTGGACCAGATATTCCTCTTTCTAGTGGCTGTGGCATGGATCACAATAGATTCAGGTCTTATCCCTATTTCTTTGGTGGTGTTGACTAGGATGATAATCATCCTGTCTCTTCCTAGCCTGAGTTTGAAGGAACACATGATTTTTATCCTGCCCCCTTCCCTTTCCATGTTCTCTGCTCTGGCCTTAATGAGGCAGCAAGAAGGACATAGTTTGGCTAAACCCAACTACATATGTGTTGCCTTGGGTAAGTTACTTCTCTGAGTCCTAGGTTCCTCATTTGTAAAATAAGGGAGTTAAATTAGATGATTCTATTTCTAAAGTCCCTTTTAGCTCTTACATTCTGTTACTAGAAACATCTAGGGCTAATCTTTAAAAACAAACAAACAAACAAACAAACAAGCATTTACATGTCAGGCACTGTGCTAAGTCTTTTACAAATATTATTTAATTTTATGCTTACAACAACACTGGGTGATATGTGCAGATGAGAAAACTGAGACATAAAGAGGTTAAGTGACTTGCCCAGGATCACATAACTAATAAGTGTCTGAATCTGCTTTGAACTCAGGTCTTCCTGACTCCAAGCCCAAGGCTCTATCCACCATGCCCCTAGCTGCCTACAGAGTGGCAATAGGAAGAAAGCCTATTCTCTCTTCAACAAGGGATGAATCTGTGAGAGCATTTTAAAGTAGGATTTTCTACTTTCCACATCAGAAAGCATGGCTAGCAACCTCCTATATGCAAAGGAGGAAAAGAGAATATAACATTTACTTGGAGCTATTTAGAAGAAAGTTAATAATAAGACATTATTCCCTTCACCTGGGGCTAAGAAGTAGCCCAGAGTAAGCCAGGAGTAACATTCTGTTCAACAAATGGAAAAAGCCATTCAAAAGGTAAAAGAAGAAATGATTTTATTTGATTTTTTGTTTTGTTTTGTTTACCTAAAACAATAGGCCGCATCTAGAGCGCGCTTCTTCCGCCGGCTGGACTGTTGCGACTCAAGTCTGTAGGAGGGTAACAACATTAGCAGGAGATGTGGGGTCTTCCCACTGTTTTTTTTCCTAGTGGACTTTATAGTTTTCAGATCACTGAAGGAGCCATCAATACCTTAAAAAAATGCATTTGGGTAATAAATATTTAGCTTTTATCTTCATCAATTATAATCAACCATCTTTATCTCTTTGATCATTGTCACAGACAGTAGGGAGGATGATGAAATTGACAGCAGGGTGCTATGCTTGCCACCCACTGAGATGGATGCCATGCAATAGGCCTTGTCATGGACATAGTCACCAACTAATTTTCTAAATAAGTTGTTTTTTTGTTTTGTTTCCCTTAAATTAATTTCTCCTCAAATGGAACTTCAGTGACATGAGCAGTAAGAATTAGAGGGAGAAGTAATCATATAGTAAGTCCTTATCCCGCAAATCAAGAGTAACCTCCCAAGTTTAGCTCAGTCAGTATCCACCTGGGCTGGTCTCAGTTCTTTCCTGGACAAAAGCATGGTGGTCCACCATGCCTGGAAGCCCATGCCTGTCACATTCCTCCCCAGACTACCAAACCAGGAACATTCTCCAGCAGAACACAAAGTAAGCCTTACACTGAGCAAGTTTAGTACAAATAAAACAGAAGTCACCCTCACCTAGCGCTATTTTGGAAGATGGTGAAGAAAAGGCTTTTTCATCAACTTTATGGCATCCTCAGCACTTTCCTGATTCTCTCTAAGACTCAGAAACCTGAGCTCCCAGAAGCACAATCAAGAGATTGCTGGTTTAATTGTTTAATCTCAATATTTGCAAGAATCATGACTAAGTTGAATACTGACAGAAATCTCAAGGCCTTCATAAAGGAAGAGATTTTTCCATTAGTTAGGGCCACATGTGATCTTTCAAAAGAGTCATGGGAGGTTGGTCAGGGTGGTTCATGAAGGGACAGTGACTCTTAAAGAAAGCATGCCACATGATCTTGGTCTTGGATTTATGCAGTGGTAGTTTAGATCATGTCTGAGGGTTACTGGCAACTCTTGCATTCAAAGCCCAATTACTGAATCCCTATCAGGAGGTGGACAGAGAGAGGAAAGGAGACTGAAACAAGTCATCTTTATAACTTAATGTAAACTCTTGTAAATGTTATGTGAGAAAGAACTTTGAGGCCTAAGTACATCCACGGCCGTGCTTTCAAGCTCAAAAAAGACAAGAGGATATCCAGCATTCTCTCCTTTCTGATATTCAATTTGGAATTTAAACTTGTGCCACTGTCCTCGAGCTAACAGCTAAAACAAGTTTTGAGACTGTGAATTTTTGTCAGTGTGTGCCATCCCCTTTCTGATTGTACAGATAACAGAGAGCAGGCTGTATCACTGAAAGGATTTTCTTGTTGAACTCAAAGAAAAATAACATGTTTCAGCCAGCTATTCAGTGAAGTATTAACTGAGCATCTATAGAGCATGGAGTTTGGGTACTAGGTGTTTTTCAATAATGCCTCCCTTTCTTCCTAAACCCTCATGCCCACAGCCAGCCCCACCCTTGCCTAGTAAGTGAAATTTATTCTTGCCCCATTTTGCATTTTCCCCTCTGTAGCATGACTTTTCCTGAACAAAATTCTAACCACCATCCCTACCTCAGAAGACAAAAAGCTCCAGTAAGTTACCTGCAAATCTTGCTTCTAATTCTTCACTTTTATTCGGGATGATGTAATTATTGGATGGTACAAAAGTGCAGCATGGGCAGTGTAAACTTATCTTAAATCCCAGGTTCCTGTCTGGAAAACATGAAGTCAGGGAAGTCATTCTTTTTCCCCCTTAACAACTCAGTCACCAAACATCTACCAAGGAAAGCAAAAGGCTGGTGGGTAACCTTTATGGTGCAGCCATTCATGCACGGCTTCGGTGACATCAAACGAGAGCCATTCCCCTTCTGCTCTTGTCTTAACAACTTTGCTATCAATGTAGCGCTGGGTTGGGGATGTTAAGTCTTTGGATTTGAGAATCTGGAAGAAAAGAAAAAGTAGGATGGAAAATAAAGAATTGGTATATATTAACCAAAACCTAACTGAAAATATTAGCTCCTCTCATGGGAACAGGATTTCAACTTACCATCTAAATTTCAAGGAATCAGAACTGAGGAACAAAGTATTATAGAATTAGAGAGGGAAGGTACCTCAAAGGCCATCCAGGCCATTCCTCCCCACCCTTGTTCTATTTTTTACAAATGAGGCCCAGGGAAGTTAAGTGACTTCCCAAATATCACACAGGTACAAGTGTTTCTGAGGTGGGATATGAACCTTGTCAGCCTTTAGAATAATCCAAACCTGAAAAGCATCCTCATTGTGTCACACACAACTAAGGGTTTTCCAGAATCTCCCTGAAGTCATCCAATGAGGGGGAACCCACTTGCTGTCCAAGAAGCCCATTCCACTTTATGTTAGGAAGTTTGTCCTGACATTTAGTCTAAATTTTCTTCTGTTGCTCTTGGTTCCATCCTCTGGAGCCACTCAGAACAAGCCTGATCCCATTTCTGCATGACAACCCCTCAAATTCTTGAAACCAGCTGTTATATCCCCTCTATGTCTTCTTTTCTCCAAGCTGAAATTAGCTAGTTCCTTCAACTGTTCTCCTGTGACACAGACTTGAGGTCATCACCATCCAGATTGCCCTCTGGTAAATAATCTCTGGGTTATCAATGTCCTTTTAGGTACTTGTGATTATCCACATATTGTTACCTGGCTCTATAACATGGTCATATACATAGAACTCATGGAACCAAGTTGTATTCTATGGGGAAAAAAAGGAGTACTGAAATCAGCTGCTTATTATGATAAAAAGTGACATGAATCATCCAGCCAAATGTGTAATAGAAAGTGACATTAATTATTTTATTTTTGCTGACACATGCTTTACAAGACTTCAGTCATAAAGTCAGTGCTATTAAGTTAATAGTTTTGTTGCTCCATAGATCTCAGTGCCATGTTTATTTAATTGGGGTGGAGTGGGGAGGGGGGAAGAGGGTAGGGCCCTGGGCCCTCCCTCCCTCAGCCTCCCATCATCTTTTTTTCTCTGAGTCTCTTTCTCTTTCTCACTCTCTCTTTTCTTCTTTCTTGTTCTCTCTTGCTCTCTGAAGGTCTTTGTTATAAATCTCCTGATAAAGAAACAGAGTTGTAACCCTAGCTCTTAACTCCACTGATCCTAAATTCCTTGGCATGCCACAACGTTCTAGGTAAGGATAACACTGGACTTCTGACTCCTAATAGGACTTAGTAGGATTTATAAAGACACCTCCTATCCCACAGGCTGGGAATGAGTCTGGGCAGAAGTAGTCAGGAGCAGGGTGTAGATGAGAGCTCCCAGGCAAATCTAACTCAATTACGCAAGACATCTTTAAGAGGTATTCATTTCAAACAAGTGAAAAACAGCAGCACTGTCTCCTTAGGTTTTTGAAAGAGGATCTACCCTTTTAAAATGCTTTCTGTTTCTCTGCCTTTGGTAAAAAATAGCACATGTGAACAGGTTGACCCAAAGCTTCCTGATGTTGACTACTGACCCACCAAAGCTCCTTTCTTCCAGAGTTTCACAGCATCTCTAGACGCAGGGTGGTACTATAGGACTTTGCCCTCTTAACGGGTGGCAAGAGGCAGTGGAAAGAGCCATGGACTAACTAGGCACTGAGAATCACAGATCTCTACTAACCAGCTCTGCTGGACTTAACACCAAACAGGTTTATCAAGTCATTTCAGGATAATGTGGGAAGGAAATCAGGACACTACTTTTCAATCATACTTACTACCTGGGTGACCATGTACATAATTCGATTTTATGAACTCTCTTGTCTTCAGTTACGTCATGTGTAAAACACAAGGGTAGGCTGGAGGAGATGATATCTAAAGTCTCTTTAAGCTTGAATATGTTATTATTTAGGACCCCATAGGATTTGATCTCTCTAACTAGATCATAAGTTTCTCAAAAGTTAAAGATCATATTTCTTCTCTTTCTTTTGTATCCCACCCCCTAATTTAACCCCTATACTTGTATACAGCTAATGCTAGAGGAAATATTATAGGCATTACTTAAAAGTAGGAGAAATAAACAGTCTCTTGCCAACACATATCTGAACTATTGGGACTCCCAGTGCCTATCATCCAGCTAGAAATAAATGTAACTTGCCAGTCTAGTATGTGCCATAATTATGAACAATGAAGAAAATATCTCCAGGAATTTCTATTCCTGAGCTCCTAAAAACTCATCCTTAACCGTCCTTGACTAATGTCTCCTCAGCAATGATACCTAGAAACCCCTCTTATGGCTCTGAATCTATTAAATCTGATGTCCCTTCTGTGTTAATTCATGGTGCTTTGATATTTTTTTCTTTGAATTTTTTCTTTTAAAAAAATTTTGTTTCCACCCCACCCGTGATTTCATTGAAATAAGGAACTTCCAGGAAGGAAGTATCAGTGAAGATCAGCATCTGTTCTGCAACTTATAAGCTTAGGGTCCCATTCACTAAAGAGGTTAGGTGACTTGCCCAGGGTCATACAGGCAGATTTTGAACCCAGGTCTTCCTGACTCAGGGAAGTTCTTCAGGTACTACACCACACTGCTTCTCATTATGAATATATTCTTAAAGTTGTTTTGAAAAATTGTTTGCTGGGATAGAGGAGGATGTGCATGTGCCAAGCAAGACTCAATCAATAAACATTTATTAAATTCCTACAGTGTGCCAGGCACTGTGCAAGGGATATAAATGCAAAGAATAAAACAATACCTACTCACAAGGAATTGTCCTGTCTCCCTCATTAGAGTTTACTCAAAGGAACATAATTTTCTCTTTTTATCTTCCCATAGTGCTAAGAGGAGGGGACAGAACGCAGGCAGAAGATGTTCTCCCTGTATTTATGACTTAATTAATTAATTGGCTGTTTAGTTAATGCTTAATTAATTAGTTAATGATTGTTACTGTCTACTGACTTGAGCTCCACTGCAATGATTGTTCAGTCTCAGTGGTAGAAAACAAAACAAAACAAAACAAAGAATAAAACTCATAGATGTGGGTCCAAATGGCAGAGAGGCACAGGCTCGTGGGAAACTAAGAAAATCCTAGACCTGATGGAGATAGAGGAGAATCAAAATCATTATCTCATAAAATAGACCAAAGTTCTCAAAGGAGATCACTAGGATTTTTTTTTTAAGGCAATTAGGGTTAAGTGACTCGCCCAGGGTCACACCACTGGTAAGCATCTGAGACCAGAATTGAACTTGGGTCCTCCTGAGTCAGGGGCCTGTGCTCTATCCACTGCACCACCTAGCTGCCCCATTAGAGTCCTTTCTAAGCCATAGTCTATATCATACAGGTGAAGTCATGTAATCTACTAAAAACTACTGATCCCATAGCTGTTTCCTTACATCACAGAATGGGGAAGTAATCTTGAAATGTTATCTAATCTATGCCCCTAGGGCAGACCAGCACTTACATTTAGTCCAGAAATATTATTCCAACCCAATTCTTAATCAGGAAAGCTGACTCCCCTGCCTTTGTCGGTAGTTTACTACAATGTTATAACCCTCATGTCCAGAAGGTTGTTGCTAAATCCCCCTCCTCCCTGAAGTTCAAGCTCTTTCCCTCTTATCTGGTCCTCAGTGGAAACAGGAAACAGCTGCTCATCGTCCCTCACAGAATATCCCTTAGTATTCTTGGAGGCTATTATTAAGTCCTCCCCTTAGCCTACTCTCTCTAGGCTAAATAAACTGAGTTTCTTAAGTCTTTACGCACAGGGCCAATTTCCTAAACCTTTAATCATACAGGTTGCCCTCTAGAACAAAAGATTATATATATATAAAAAGCAGGCTTCCTACTCCTTCATGATTCTCTTTGACTGAGAGCTGGCCTGGAACCCACCCCATCGTGTCCCAAAGCTCAGAAATCTTAACTCTGAAGGCGTAGCCTTCTTTGAACACTCTGTTTATCCCCCTTGCCAAATTAGATCATTTTGTGCAGATCTGACCTTTTGTGGGAGAAAGGGTGGACACACTGACCTGATGTTATCTTCTTTTTAAAAGGTTAAGTAGATGTTTCTTCCACTCTAAAATTGATAGGAGAAGGGTCCAGAAGGCTTACTTTCTGATTTTCTTGAAGACTCCCTGCCCTATTCATCCATTAGACTTATTTTAAAGTATGAATGTCCTAGGTGGATAGCAGGGACCTCACCATTTCCAAAAGCAGGTTTCTTCCTAATTCTTTCTCATATATGTGTGTGTGTGTGTGTATACATGCATATGTGTTTGCATGTATATATAAACACACATATACAACATGTGTATGTGTACATATGTATGCATGTGTATATGAATATATGTATATGTGTGTATTATATGTGCATGTGTACACACATAAATATATACATGTAAACATTATATATGTGTGTACATACATACTATAGATAGATAGATAGATAGATAGATAGATAGATAGATAGATAGATAGATAGATAGATAGACAGACAGATATGCTTGAAAAAGACATTTCCAGGCTACTTAAAACTACAAAAACTTAAAACTAAAATCCGGTTGTTTCCCAACTTTGCTACCACCCACAATGATGGCAAATGTTTCATTTATTACATCACTGATATACATTAACATCAATATTGGAAGGCATGGAACTGGATCTGTGACTTCATTGGTGTAAGGTGTTCTCTGGTGAGGAACTTCCCTTGCCACTGCAGATCAGCACCTTCTCTGCCCCTGATAGTCTTGGGGAGCTGATTAATTAAGAGGTTAAATAATTTGCCTAAATTCATACATGTGTCAGAGGCAGGCCTCAGATCCAGATCTTTTGAGGCTGGCTCTCTGCACAACTGCCTCTGAAATACACAGACACATACATACACTCTCAAAAAATGTGAGAGGATCAAATGAGATAATGTATATGAACAATCTTGACAAACCATGAAATGCAAATATAGTCCTACCTTCTGAGAAACTGGCCTTCACCAGTTGCTAATGCCTTCTCTCAGATGACCTTGCATCTGCTCTATATATATCTTATGTTCACCTAGTTATTAACATACTATCTCCAACCCCCTTCCTATAGTCATATGTGTGTTCTTTGAGAACAAGGCCTGTTTTTGCCTTTGCATCCCTCACCACAGTACCTGGCACATATAACTGCTTAATAAACATTTATTGGCTCACTATCTTTATAGGCTTATGTCCCACTATCTCCAACAGAGCCCCTACTCAGTGAATACATTTGTTTTTTCACTTTCCCTGGGGTGAATCTCTTGCTCCTACCACCATTTCATGGGAAGCCTCAGCCACACTCACTTCATTTCCATTTCAGCTCACTCTCCTGACTTCATCCTCACACCATTAGCATTCCCTTCATCTTGATATTTTTGCCCTTGGACCTGCTTTTCTGACTGGCTTATTCCTTAACCAGATTGCCATTTCATAAGAGGCCCTAGACATGTTTGTTTGACTCCCAGCTTAATTCTCTCTCTTGACTTCTCTTACTCAGTCTCCCCTATTAGAATGTAAGCTCCTCGGAGTTAAGGATCATCTTATTTGCTTGTATTTATACCCTCAGGGCTTGGCACAGTGGCTGGCATGCAGTAAAGGGTAAATAAATTCTCTATCTCAGAACATGCCTTCAGTTTTCTTACATTTGTGCCCATGTTGTGCACCCCCTCCAAGAATGCCCTCCTTGCCTTTTCCCTTTATCAATATCGTCCATATCTTTGAAGTCCCAGGTGAAATTCCTTTTCTTCTATGAAGCCTTCTCTAACCAGAATAATCCAAAAGAGATCTCTCCTTCCCCTGAATTTTATGCCATCCTAGTGTCAACACAACTCCTCTGGCATTAATCACAGAATACCTTGTAGTATAGTTGCATGTGTTCTATATTGTAATCTCCTAGGGGACAGAAACCAAGTTTCTCACTTTTTTGGTCTAAGGTCCTCCATAACACTTCAATTATTACCTTGAACATACAGGAACTGAATAAATATTTGCTGACTGATTGATTCAGCCCTGGAAGAATATGGCTCATTGTGCTCAGCACCTAGATGAGCGTTTTGCACATGCTAGAAGCTTAACAAATGCTTACTGAATTTATTTAAAATACACAGAAAAACTAATTTAGGGTACTCTTTCCCTTAAAGACTGGCTTATGCTCAAGGTTCTAAAACAATTTTAATACCCAAGCTGCTCACCTTAACGAAAGAGAAAAGAAAATTTTGTCAATTAATGATAAGGGAGGATCTGGAATTCCAGGGCAATGATCAAAACCAGAGACAACAGGAATAGTGAGGCTCAAAAGCTGCAGATTACAGAGTGAACTTAACTTGATGCCTATGCCAGTAACTAAAAATCAGAAACTACCCAGTATTTGGTACTATAACAGGAGAAAAAAAATTATCTTGGCATTTGTTTTAAGGACAATCAATCAGAAAGAAAAAAGTGATTCATCAATACAATTAATGCTAGGCCTACAATAAGGCTTTACTCAATCATTAAACACATACACACACACCACACACACATTAATTTTCAAGTAATAGAAAGCCTGGCCTTGACCAGTGCCAGAGGCCCAGGTGAAATAAGTGGCTTTCGTTGTGATAAAATATTCCACTGTGGCACAAATACAACTCTGTATTCCCTTTGACTGTAGTCTCCTTGAGCACTACCTGGGTCACTTAAGGGGTGCCTGAAAAACCAACACAGAGGATGGTTATTTCACAGAATGACCTGAACAGAACCAGCACTTATCTTGTTTTTCTCTTTATTTCTCCCTCCTGTAATTGCAATGGCTCCTTTGTAATTGCACCTCTCTAAGAGGTCAGAAGTAACATATATCTTAGAATTTCAGTCCCTGCCTAATATGCTCCCATGAAAAACAGATGACCCTCCAAAGAAAGAAGCACATAAAAGTACATACTTTATATAGGGGAAAAAGAGGCTTCAGATATGTAAGTTATTACTATGTCAAACATTACCTTTTGACAATGTATACTGAATCACACAAATATGCACCATTTCTTTATATGTTATGATGAATTGTATACAATGGTTCTGTCATTTTGAAGTTAATTTCATCAAACGTGGATGCAAAGATTCTTTAAGCTAAAACCCCACTTTCTATGAGAAAACTTTCTTGATCCCCTTAATGCTAAGGCTCTAACCTTCCCAGTGTTGAATATCTCCAATTTATGCTGTCTATAGATTATTTGTGAATAGTTGTTTTCGTGTCATTTTCCTCATTAGACTGGGAGCTCTGAAGGCACTCTTTTGTCTTCCTTTGAATCCCCAGAGTTATTATAGTGCCAGGCACACAGTAGGCACTTAATAATTGCTAACCAACTAAGAAAGCCTCTCTTCCTACAATCTCTTCATTCTACGACGTGCTTTTCAAAGAGTCACAAAAACATAACTTCTTGATCATTTCAACCTGGAGAAAGTGGAAGGAATGATGAGATTGCTGCTGCTCTTCTGGATCAACAAGGAGGAGCTGGTCGCTAAAGTAGAAGTGGCCAGAAGCTTGAAAGGATGTGACCAATTGATCTTAGAATTCACTAAAGATAAGGCATGTAACTGCTAGACACAGGCTGACAGGTAGCCAATCCTGTGGGGAAGTGAATTTTTTAAAGTTTGGAAAAAAAGGATAGGTAAAAATACCATGACCTGAGACTCTTTGAAGGAAGTCAGTTCAGGAGGAAAGAGAAGAAATGTCATGTCCACTACATAGCTCATCTAGAACTCTATTAACCTTGTCAAAGAAGTAAATCAATTTAAGTCTTGCATAAACCTGCCATGAACTCATGATAGTAATTACTGCTTTCTTTTCTAAGTGCTCACAAAAACATTCCTTTAAAAACAAACCCTAGAATTTTGCTGAGGATTCAAAGTCAAACATTTTGGACTACTGTCTTCTTCTTTTTTGAGCATTTAGACAATATTTTCCTATCTCTAGGTCTGTGGTACTTCTCCCATTCACCACAATTTTACAAAGATCAAATGATTAAAAACTTAGAGCATGAAGGGACTTTAGAGATGACCTAGTTCAGGGGCCTGTGGATAGATTTTAGCAGCCCATGAACTTGGATGGAAAAAGAATGTGTATTTTCATTTTCACTAACCTTTAATTGAAATTCGGCATTTCCTTCGATTATAGATGTAGGGAACAAAAGTATCACATGATATAAATAAGGTGGAGATATATGTATAGGCTGAGTGCTAGTATAATTTGGTAGATCTAAAACTGGTTATAATAACCAGATGTTCAGACACATTATCTGTGTACATGTTCCCCACCCCCAATAACATCACAATATCATATATCCCATCTCTGACATTTATTAGCTATGTGACATTGATCAAATCATTTAACCACCCTGATCCTCATTTCTCTCATCTATAAAATGAAGGGGGGGTGGGGTTAGACTGTAAGGTCTCTGAGGTCTCTCTCAACTCTAAATTTATAATCCTGTATGCTACTCATTTTATAGATGAGGAAGCAAGTGGAAGAGTTGGGATTTGGATTCTGTTCCTCTGACTTTAAATCTAGGATTCTTTTCACTGTTCTATCAATGGATGCAAACTTCAACCTCACTCCCAGGTGTTTATGGCATAAATGATCAGGAGTAATTTGCAAATGAGTATGATGTTCAGACAACTGTTGGTTTTGTTTAACTACTTTGCCTTGTTCCAAGGGAGGGTTTAGTGAATGGAGTAGTATATCTGCAAATGTTTGATGTGAAAAAAAGGCAATAACACTAATTTTTTTTTAAGAAAAAGGAAAAAAAAGAGGGAAACACACAGTTTGAATCAGGGAAATCCAACAAACAAAATTTTCCTCAGGGATTCAGGGTTGAAAGTCATCACTAAGTTGTCTTTCCTAGGGTATTTGTTCTCCATTGAGGTGCTAATTAATAGGTTATAAACCAGAATCTGAAAGGGTCACAATTCAATTCAGCCCAACCTTTATTAAGTGGCTACTATATGCAAGGTAGTGTGGAATAGCCATGGTGGATAGAAAGTTGGCTTCAGAACCAGCAAGAAAAGTTCAAGTTATGCCTCTGACACATATGGGCTGTGTAATCCTGAATAAATCACTTAACTTCTCAGTGCTGTAGACCCAGTGGCGTCAAACTCCCTGCTATGCCACATATTGACTTAAAACATGCACACACACACACACACAAATTACCATTATCTGTGCTGTATTGTATTTTTACCTATTTTGTTAAACATTTTCCAATTACATTTTAATCTAGTTTGGACTGCATTGGAGAGCTTAAGGTGTGGGCCACAAGAGAATTTGACATCACCATTCTAGATGAGTCTTTATGACTGTAAGATGCAGAGAAGGTGCAAACCTGCACTAGTAGAGAGATTTTCCTCAGCAGGAACTTCCCTATACTAATAAAATCCTTATCCCTATATGCAAGGCATAGTGCTAGGTACTGGGGATACAAGAGTACAATGGCCCTGAGGTGCATATCAGCAAACTCTAGAATGTGGACAAGTTTCAATGAGCACCTGAAGCATTAATCTTTTCCTAAGGCTTATTGGCCTGGAACACAGTCTCGTGAATCTCAAAATTTGAGGAGGGAGGAGGAGGAGGAGGAGGAGGAGGAGGAAGAGGAGAAGAAGGAGAAGATGATGATGAAGATGAAGAAGAAAGTCATCAACCCCAAAGACTTCAATTTCCTCATCTGCAAAAGGCAGATAGGAAGCTTGGTAGTAGAGTGCTGGACTTAAAGTCAGAGAGACCCTAGTTCAAATCCTGTTTCAAACTCTTACTAATTGTGTGATTTAACTTCTTTGGGGCTCTGTCTCTTCATCTATAAAATTCTTATCCTCCAATTTAAGGAAAATGCCCAGAAAGTACCCATGTCTTTATTCTTCTTTGGGCTCTACTCCTGACTCTCTGGATTTTCTCTACCATGCAATCTCATAATTACCTTCTCTCTTCCCTCTTATACTTCTGAGCTCCCTATTCTGTACTGTCTTCTCCCATTAGCATGTAAGTTCCTGGAGGGGAAGAGGGTGGGGGTAGGGGGGAATGATTGTCTTTCTTCTTGCTTGTTTTTGTATTCCCAGAGCCCAGGGCTTAGTACAAAGTAAGTGCTTAATAAATGCTTGTCTACTTATTGACTAAAATGACATTGTTGGACTACATAAACTCTAAGATCTTTCCTTCTAGATGTAATTATAGAATTCGATATTTGAAGCACTGCTTATACATCAATAGGATGGTTGATAGCAAGAAACCAAAGCAATATCTATATAGTAGTTTGAACTAGAAAAATTACAAACAGAATTAACCAGCTAAAGAAAGACCTAAGGAGGCATGAGAATGCTACCACATTGTTGATTGACTGTTAAATCCATGGCAGAATGCTTTAACAGAGGAATAGGGGGATCAAGTCACTGGATTTGTAGTTTCATTGGGATAGGTGAATAGGCCCCTTCATACCAATGCAGACCAGCCACTGCTCTACAACTTTTAGGGAATTTCTTAGAGCACTGAGAAGTTCAGTGACTCATCCAGGGTCATACAACAATATGGGTCCAAGGCAGGATTTAAACTCAGGTCATTCTGGTTTTGAGGCTAGCTCTTGCTACCTCTCTAGGACTTACTAGGCATTGTTTCGTTAACTTTACCGAACAATACTTAGAGTTGCAGATCTTAGAGCACATCTTCTAGTCCAATAAACTCATTTTGCAGATGAGGGAAATGACCCCCAAAGTGGAAGTGATTTAACCAGAACCATAGGATTTAGAGCTAGAAAGAAGTGCTTTTTGGAGGTCATCAAGTCTAAGCCCCTCTCCCCAAAGACATTAAGTGATTTGTCCTAGGTCACAAAGGCAGGAAGTAGCAACGACCGAATTCAAAAGCAGGCCCTGCTTAACTCCAAAGTCAGTGCTCTTTCCTGTGCAATTGGTAAATTGTAGAGCTTGGACTAGGATTCAAGTCTTCTGAACCCCAGCTTAAGAGCCCTTGGAAAACAGCTGCAGATGGCCTAACCTGCTATGGAACAGTGGGAATTGGGTTCTCGGTTTTATTTTTAAGGAAAGGTATCAAGTACAGCATTAGTCTAAAGTCAGAGTTGCAACAGTGCCAGACTCTGAAAATAGCAGCTACAGAAGCAATCTTGAATGGAAAGTACAACTGGTCATGAATTAGCCTTTTTTGACCACACCCATTCACAAAGAGAATCATCGAACCCAGAGGACAGCATCAACCCCTCTACAGGAGTGACAATGATCTACTTTCCCTAGGAGGGCAGTATGGCTTCTGTTCAGTTTGCAAAAATCTGGATATTAATGGTTTCATGCATACAACATGTTTATTATATCATGGGACATTTTTTTAAAAAGGGGGTACTGTGCTGTGTCTGCCTACAGAGTGGCGCCTCAGTAAGGATCGGTGTGAAGGGGATTGTATGCCATAAAATCTTGGACAACAGAAGCACAGTATGACCTCTTTCAGTAGCCCTTTTTGTAAATCTAATTTAACAGCCACTCTTTTTTTGGCTGACCTCTTTTTTTATTTTGTGCGCCCCTGGGCAAAATGAGAAATGAAAGCTGAACTTTGTGTGTGTGTGTGTGTGTGTGTGTGTGTGTGTGTGTGTGTGTGTGTATGTGTGTGAGAGAGAGACAGATAGACAGAGACAGAGACAGAGAGACAGAGAGAGACAAAGAGACAGGAATAGAGACAATGAAATGGAGACATAACAGAGACAGAGATAGAGAGACAAAGAGACACAGACTGACATAGAGAGAAAGAGACACAGAAACAGGGATAAATACAGACAGAAATAGAGATAAAGACAGAGATGGAGACAGAGGTAGCATAATGTATCTCTGAGGAGAAAAATAGAGAAAACTCTTATTAACCCCATCAAGGCTATGTTCCATACATAGTTGACACCAGAATTTCCTTTAAAAATAGGATTTGTCTCTCTGATCTTGTACTATAATTAGAGCACCAAGGGGCATTAGAGATAGCAGTGACCTTAGAGATCTAATTCCTCTTACTTTACAAAGAAACTAAGCCTCAGAGAGGTGAACTGGACTTCCCATGATCCAATAGCAAGTTAGTGGTAAAGGCAAGCACTAGACCAAGCATCCATCTACGTGTAGCCTATAGGCTGAGGCATCATCACAAAGGGTTGGAGGTGTGCGGTGGAGGAGATAGGGTAGTGGTATTGCTAAATGACTATCCACAACTAAAGCCCACTGTTGTCCTAAATATTGTCCCCTAGAAGGGGAAGGGAGCTCTGTGGCCATCAAGGTGAAGACCCTGATTTTACAGATGAGAAAACCAAGGCCCCTGGAGGTCGTCTTGCCAAAGGTCACAGAGGTAGTAAATATCAGAAGTGGGATTTGAACACTGTCCTGTGACTTCAGATTCCAAAGACATGTAGCTTTGGAATCACCATTGTCATATTATCCATATTATCATTCAACTACATTACCCAATATTAAACCAACCCATACATAACCCAAGATTTAACCAACTGCCAATAGTATAAATATAATCCAATTTGGTAACTCAATACGGAAATCCAAGAAGACTTAAGACATATTTCCAAAAAAAAGCCATTTCTCCCAGAGTTCCAAGGCAGCCAGATGTAACAGTAAAAATGCTGCCAATGTGTGCTTCTGCACAGTTCCATTGTTCCCCTTGACTTGGAATCTTTACTCCCTTGTTGGAAATCTAGAGCTTCACTGAAACACACTGGGTAAGGTAGCAAGCTCATTTCAACTCAACACATTCCTTCTCTAATGATTAATGGAGAATGCTTAACAGATTCCATTCTCCCAACCTATCAGGGACCCAATATATGCAGCCTCATACTAACATCGTGATAAAAGGCAGCATTTTGGCTGCTTTTTTCATGATGCTTTATGACGTATGACCCAAACACACTACATTGCTTCCCTAGTAAGTTATTTTAGCATGTTACTGCTCAGTGGTTTGAAGCTAATAACTTAGTCTTGAAAACAACCTGGTGGCTCCTGTCTGAGACCATTGGCCTAAATGGCTTTTCTATCTGGGAAGGAGAAGTCTGAGAGAAGATAAGGTCAGCATTTCTACAATCACAACCAATGTGAATATGGAAGGCAAAGTTTCTTCCATAACTGGAAATCAAAAGTTACCAGTTAATAAACTCAAATTTCACAACATACATATTCTATCCAATCACAACACTTACCAAGTGGAGAATATAGAAAGAAATTTGCAGCATGGAATTACTTGAGTGAAACATACTAAAATTCTGTCTAATGGAAAGGCATACTGTAATCTTTATGTAAGGAATATACATTCATAACTTCATTACTATGTAGTTGAAGTTATGTTTTATAATTCCCATGCTTCAGAAGAGCTGAGAATGTATCCCAAAAGTGTGAGCTGAAAATACAAGACTGCCACATGAATTATTCAACAAACCCCAGGATGTTAGGAGGAAGGTATGTTCCTCGATTTGAGAAGAACATCACTCTAAGAGAAATTAAAGGAATTTCTGCACTATCTATAACATCTTATTGGTCTAGCTAGTTTACAGAAGAGGACTTTTTCACCCCCTGTAGTGGGAGAGTGAGATCATTTCCCCCGGCAACTGAGTTTCAGTATGGCAATTCACACCTAAGGATTGTTCACCATGAAGTTTGAACTTACTAGCACCTCTTCTCCCAGACAAGGAAGGATTTTGAGGCAACTATGGCCTCTCTGTAGTCTATACTGTCAATGTATTAGGACCTTGCCTGTTCCCAATCCATCAAATGTAAGAAGTTATACTATACCATTTGGTAGATTGAGTTGTAAATATATAAAATTTCTAATTCTGATATGTGGTAAAAGCTACAAATGATCAACAGCTTCAAGATGGGTTTGGATATTTTGCTGGATACAAACTGCTAATGGCTATTAAGAGGAAATTAAAGATATCTACTATTATTGTTATTATTATTGTATCTAGGACACAGAAAATCCTCTGAGGTCATTATTACTGAGAATAGACCCAGCCACGGAAGCCAACTTCACAGTTGCACGAGGGTGGCATGATAGGGAAAAGGGAACTAGACTTGGAGGCTGAGTTTGAACCCCACCTGAGCATGTCATTTAACGCCTCTTGGCTCCAGTGTCTTTACCTATAAAATGGGAAGAACAACAGCACCCATCTCACAGGGTTATAGTGAAGATTAAGTTATGTATGTCTAAAGTACCTTACAAATATTACAACACTACGTAAATGTTAGTTATCATTGTTATTATTATCCTTCTAGTCCTGGTTCTCTAATTAAAGTCTTTGTATGATCCTGGGCAAATTGCTTGACCTCTCTGGGCCTCAGTTTCCTCATCTGTAAAATGAAATGGTTTAACTAGATGATCTCTAGGTTCCTTCAGCCCTAAGAGTCATTTCTCTGCTTTTAGCACTACAGTGTTTCCATGGTGCCACTGAACTGGTTAGATGGTGGCTCTGATCCAGTTCTTAAAGTATACAGACAAGCTAACTGGTTGCCCCTGAGTTTCCCCTCCTCTAGGATGGTGCCCCTGGCTTGTTTCTGGAATGTTCCTTCAGAAGGAGATTCTCTTTTCCCATTTCCCTTTCCCAAACTCATGATTCTGGAAGAGATTTAATCACAAATACAGGAGCAACTTAATCAAAGAAAGATGTACTTGAATTTCCAAAGTGGCCAAGAGTTATGATAAATACCATGGGTTCAAAGGCATTCCCAAATCATTGGAGCTTTATCTGATCAAATTCCAATAAAGGTTGCATTTGGCATAAATCTTTAAAAACATTACTAGGGCTATTCGTAGCTGGCAAAACTTTCTTACTTAATGTTTTTTTCTTTCTCTCTGTAAAAAGATTTTATCCCTCTAATATTGTACCAAATCTTGGTGTACATTTGAATTCATACTGGGATCAAATAAATGAATGCTCTTCTGTGATGATTAGCGTAGCAGGGGGCAAAGAAAGATAGCCCCAGGATCTTCCCCCTCTCCTGAGTGCTGACAGAGAATTCTATGGGAGAGTTGAGAGAGTAGAATCAAAGTCCCAAGGTCCTCTGCCAAACCAAATGTGTCTTTCAAATAGAAGCTTCAACTCCTAAGGTCTCTCTCATAGGGAGTGAGAGCCAACAGTTCCTGTGCAGCCCTGGTAAAATAGTATTATTTAATTGATCAACTACTTTGAAGAAAAACATGAAAAACCATTAGAAATGACATGTGGGTTCCATCCAGGCCCATATTATAATTCTAATAATGGCATGATGGGACATATTGTGGGAGAACCTTGAACCCAAACTGTGAGAGGAATCATGATGCAACAGGATGAATGTTAGATTTGGAGTCAAAGGGCCTGAATTTGAGTTTGGGCTCTACTCGTGTGACCTTGGGCAAATCACTTCCAGTGCTTGGCCTTGGTTTCCTTATCTGTAAAACTGAACTAGCTGACCTCTAAGGTCCTTTACAGCTCTACATCCACGATTCCATGATCCAACATACCTTCAGGGGACAATCTTCCCTTAGTAACATGGTGTCATGGAAGGTGTGTTGAACATAAGAATCACAAGACCTGAGTTTGGATCTTTACTCCACCACTTTGGGCAAATCATTTAACCTCTGTGGGCTGTAATTTCTTCATCTGTAAAGTAAGGCTGAGATAAGAAAGGGTTGTTGGGGAGAAGGGACTAGACGGCCTCTAAGGGCCTAATTTAAAAATTTTAAGATAGTAGATTGAGAACAAAGATCAACTAGTACCAGCAAAATAATGAGGGGAACCTGTGGCCTCAAGGCCATGTGTGGCCTCAATCAAAGGGCTGCACTTGAGGACCTAGAGGGCTACATGTAGCCTCGAGGCTGCAGGTTCCCCACCCCTGATATAGCACAACCTCTCACTTGCTGCATCCCCTCTTTGTATAATATCCCCAGTAAATGGTCATCCTGCCTTTGCTTGAATACTTCTGAGGATGAGAAACTCACTGTCCCAAAAGAAAGCCTATTATATTCATTTTCTTATTCTCAATTGATTTATTCACTCTCAATAACTGGAAATAAAGGTTAGGAGTAAAGCAGATCTCAACAATCAATATTCATACAGGTCTCCGTTTGTCACAGTAATTGCTCATGGCCATATAATGTCATGAAATGTTCATCAGCCTAGGAACTAGAAGATCTGAGTTTAAATTCTGGGCAAGTCACTTAACATCCTTTCACTTAATTCCATTTTCATCATCTACAAAATGGAAGAGAGAGTAGACGAACATTAAATAATCTCCATTACTTTTTTCTTCCAAGAGTTGTTCTGTTATCTGTTCTAATATCTCTTCTCTTTCTCCTTCCCCACATAACACTGAGAAAAGAGGGAGGACAAAGATTTATTGCATCCAGTAAATAGTGTGGGGGAGAGATCAGGATGAATTTATGATTTTTAATGTTTTTAAAGAAATTTAATTCTATAATTTTCAAGAATGTACATTAACAGGAACTAAGTGCTGCTGGGTTTACAAAATGTTGCCAAGTAGAGATCCTTTGGGACCCACTTCAATAACAGATGAAAACTGTTTTCCAATCAACACATCAATGATGTGAATGGAAATTACTGATTGAAAAATGTTTGTATTCAAACTCTGCTGGCATATAAACAGAATCAATCTGCTTGACAAACATTTCTCTCATAGAAAGCAAAGATGGTGCCCATTTAAATGAAGGCAGACAAACGAGGTTTTATTACTTATTAAAATAAGCTGCCCCCCTCCTTTTCTTCATGTTCTGCTTTAATGATGAGAGATGATGTGGTATGGAGGATAACATAGTGGGCTTACAGTCAGGAGGACTCAGGTTTCACTCCTGCTTTTGATACCTACAAGCTATGCTCTCCCTTTGGCCAGTCATTGAACTTTTCTGAATTTCAGTTTCTTCACTGGTAAAAGAGGAATAATAGTAATAATAATGGTGATGATGATGATAATAATAATAATAATAGTACTCCTCCTCCCAAGATTGTTGTGAGCACCGAATGAGATCATGCATAGAAAGTGCTCTGCCAACTTTGAAGAGCTACATGAATGTCAGCTATTATTAATTACATCACCATCATCATCATAGAAAAGACCTGCTGAAACAGCTGACCTTCAGTTCTGGCCAGATAGCTTATGGGAGAACACCTCAGAACAGCTGTCTTACTGCCAATGAAAAGAGTTCAGCCATGTTCTGCCAGCCCTTGCTGTGTCAAAAGGTAACTTCTTTGGGGACTTTTAATGGTTCAGAAAAATAATGCACATAGTCACAGTACACATGTATAATATCCAGTAATGAAGTGGATGGATTCAAATTACATATTTTCTTGTCAGAAACTTTGTTACCAAAGGAAACATAGGGATGTATTTCAGGGCATCAGAAGTGGGAGTGGGTGGTGGTGAAAATTTCCATACCTCTATAAGAAAAAAGAAAGCCTTCTCCCCTTCTAGTCCACTTTCCTTTTTTCTTCTTTACTTCCCCTCTCTGACTATTTCCTTTGCCCTTCATCTCCTTGTCCTCTCTTGGTGCTATTTCCCAAACTCCCTCCTCACTTCCCTTCCCTCCTCATCTCCCTCCCCTGCATCTTTTCTCCTTTTTCAGTCCCTTTGCTTTTCTTGTAGAGTGGAAGTTGCTTGAGGGCAACATTATATCAGTTTTGTATCTGTATCCCCAACCCCAGTAGGCAGGTATTCCATAAATGCTTGCTGATTGATCAATTGATTGACTGCTTTACAGCCCCAGCAACTGCCCTCTCTATACACTTCAAGTAATTTTTATTTCTCTGATTCCCTCCCCATGTCCCTTCTGATTTGGGGATGAGACTGCCCCAAAATTAGAGATAATATTTCAAAGGAATTATGAAGCAGGAAGGTACCTTACCCAGAGAACTGTCTATCAATCTGTTGTGTCCTCTCAAGGGATTTAGTAATAATAATAATAATAATAATAATGATAATGATAATGATAAACACATATAACTGTTATGCAGTTTAAAAAGCACTTTCACTTTGATATTAAGACATGTTATCTTATCTGATTCTCTCAACCACTTGGTAAAGTAGTCAGGGCAGGTAGTATTTTTACCATTTTAAAGTTAAGGAAAATAGAAGAGAAAGTTTAATTGATTTACAGCTAATAAATAGCAGAGTTAGATGTAGGACCCAAGGCTTCTGAGCCCCAAACCACTGCTCTTTCTACAAAAACATTTGGCTGAGTATTCATTGATGAGGCATCTCTATCATGATATGACTACCTATTAGGCCATCCAGTCCAAACCCCTCATTTGACAGAGGAGGAAAACAGTGACTTGCCCAAGGTCACACAGACAATAAGTGTTATTTCTTTTTCTTTTCTTTCTTTTAGTATTATTTCTAGGATTTTAACTCTGGTCCTTTGACTCCAAAGTCTACTGTATCATGCTACTTCCCCATACTAAGGGTATAAACACTCTTGTATTATGTAGTTGTCATGATGGCCAAATTGGGTGAAAAAGCTAAAGCTGTAGAAAGAATTCTCCCAATAGGTTACAAATCATCCCAACCATCCCCCAGACAATTTACCTGATAGAGCTCGATCCGTTGCTCAGACACCCGGGCCTTAGGATTCTGCAGCCGAAAGACCCTGAACTCTGCCTTCACCAAGTTGGAAGCATTCTTCTCCATAGCTGAGACATCAAATCTGACAATTCTAAAGTAGGGCCTGTACAAAGTGGGCGGGATGGCATCTGTAAAGAGTTAAGGAAGTCACTGAGAATGATAAAATTCATTGTTCTCCCCAAAAGACCACAGTACAAGATAGCCCTAGAGACATCATAAGGAAAAGATCTGCAGCCTGGTTCGGGTTCCAATTGCCAATTTAATACCATTAACAATTTAACCAGGAAAAATAACCATGTGCATTTGATTATGGGAATAACAGATTAATAGAGATTAACAAACCATTTTGAACTCTGTTTGAGGGTAAGCAGTTAACCCTGTCCTTTGAAAGCTGAAAGAATGGTGGAAAATCCTAGATGCTTATGAACTGGAACAAGTGTACACAGTTGATGGCTGGAGATGGCTGTCAGGCCTGCATGCACTTTAATTAGATGTGCCAAGAAAATAGCTCGTAATGGCAAGCAGTTTGCCCTGTGTATTTTTTTTCCTCGAAAGTTTGGCATCAAAATGTTCAACATTATCCAGGCCCACATATTGCATCTTTTTCTGGTTTCAGTATTTTGGTCTTTTCTCAAACACATACACATACACACACACAGACACACACACACACACAGACACACACACACACACACACACACGTGCGTGTTGAGAATTCCAGCATTAGAAAATTGCCTGGGATAATGAGAAGTTAAGTAATTTGCCTAAAGTAATACAGCCAGGATGTGTCCACACTGGCACTTGAACTCAGGTCTTGCTGACTGCTAGGTCAGCTCTCCATCAGCTATCCCACACTACCCACCTTTCACCCTTTCCATCTCACACCTATGATTTCATGGGTGACATTTCCTGCTATCTTCTGAGACGTGCTCCGTCTTTCTATAAAACGTCGTTTTAAGCTCAGGTTCTGTTTTCCCTATGAACTCTACCTACCTAGCTCCTATGACTTCATTGTTTTGCATCCATTCAGCAATTATAAACATAGTTTGTAGTATATTTATTTAAATTCAATTTTACAAATGAGACAAAACCTTTCTACTCGTCAGCTCCCATCTGGAGAATTATTTTCATTTTTGTGAACATGTTAGGAATATTGATAATCTGGTCAGTGTCCAGAGAAATCATTTTGTGGCCTATTCAGTCTAAGATCTAAGACTACAGGTTCTCCTTAAGGAAGAGGTGATAGGTTCTCTTTTTATAACTCCCCACAGTGTACTTACGCCAATACTCTGTATATAATGGGAACTCAACAGATGCTGACTTGCTTCTTAAACTTTTGAACATACACGAATTCCCAAAAAGATCCAGATACCTAGCTCTGTGAACTCGGGCAAGTCCCTTAATTTCTTATAGTCTCAGATTTCCTCATTAGCAAAATGGAGACAAAAATACTTATTATTTATTATATTTATTCTAACAGCTAGGTGGCTCAGTGAATAGAGTGCTGGGGCTAGAGTTAGAAAGATTCAACTTCCTGAGTTCAAATCCAGCCTCAAACACTGACTAGCTGTGTCACCCTGGGCAAATCATTTTACTCTGTTGGCTTCAGTTTCCTCATTTGTAAAATGAGCTGCAGAAGGAAGTGGCAAGCCACTCTAGTACTTTTGCTAAGAAAACCCCAAATGGGGTCACAAAGAGTCAGGCATGGCTGAAAAATGACAATGACAACAACAAAATATTTATTATATATTTATTGTGTAATAACCCACTTCACAGGGTTTCTATGTGAGGAAGTGAGGAAAAGTACTTTGTAAAACTGAAGCACAATAAGAAAAGGCAGCCGGGTTGCAGCAGATAGAGTGTCTGGCCTGGAGTCAGGAAGACTCATCTTCCTGATTTCAAATCTGGCTTCAGAAACTTACTAGCTGTGTGATTCTGGGAAAGTCACTTAACCCTGCTTGCCTCAGTTTCCTCATCTGTAAAATAAGCTGGAGAAGAACATGGTAAACCACTTGAATATCTTTGCCAAGAAAACTCACATGGGATCATGAAGAGTCAGACATGACCGAAAAGAACTGAACAACAAGCATGGTGTAACAGATGGAGGGTCAGCCTTAGGAAGATCTAGGTCTGGGTTCTACCACTAAAACATACTGGCTATGTGACCTTGGACAAGTCACTTAAATTTAGGGCTTCCCAGCAGCTTTCTAATGTTGTAAGTTACAGCTGAGTTGCTGATCTGTATCAGTTTCCCAACTGGAAGTTCGGTATACCCATGAAATCATAAGTCTGCACCAAAATGAATCAGTGAATAACTGTTTACTTGATTATATAGAGGACTTTGTGAAGTCAGGGAGGTCCTTATAAGGATATCCATTCTACCAATGCAGACTAGAATCTGCTCTGCAACTTAGAGTCTTAACCAGTTGCCTAAAGCACTGAAAAGTTGAGTGATTTATCCGAAATCACCCAGCTAGTTTGTGTTAGAAGTAAGTCCTGAACTTCAGGCTTCCAGATACAGAAGTTGTCTATTCACTATTCCACTCCTTGCCCTCTCTCAAGTAGTTAGAAAAGGAAGGGGGGGACGGGAAAGGAGGGTATGGGGGGGAGGCAGAGGGGGGCAAGTGTATTTAGCTAGAGATAGATAAGGAGAGAGGAGGTAGATAAGTAGATAAATAGGGATAGATAAGTAGATAGAAAGACGGTGAGGTATAGAAAGGAGATGAGACAGAGAGAGAGACAGAGAGAGAGGTAAGTAGATAGATAGAAAGGGATAGATAAGTAGAGGGAGAGATAAGGGGAGAAAGAGATGAATAGATAGATAGGGATAAAAAAATAGACAGACAGATAGATAGACATTTGACTTACGACTTGAAGACCTTGACCTCTGATATATTCTAGCTATGTGATCCTGGGCAACTAGGATACATAGTGGACAGAGAACTGGACCCAGAGTCTGAAGATCTAAGTTCAAATCTGGCTTCAGACACTTACTAGCTGTGTAACCTTATGTGAGTCATTTAACCTCTTGTCTGCCTTAAGGCTCCTCTCTGTAAAATGAGGAAAATCAATAGCACCTGCCTCACCGGGTTGTTTTGAGGATCAAATGAGATAATAATTATAAAGCACTACACAAAACCTTAAAGCATTATATAAATGGAAGCTGCTCTATTATTATTATTGTTGTTGTTTTGTTGTTATGCCACTTCACATCTGGGTGTCCCAGGTCATATATTAGTATGTGTAAGAGTAGATATTTATATATTCCTATTTTACAAACATTTTTTCATTTGATGTTCACAACAACCCTGTGGGGTAGAAGCTTTAATTATTCCCATTTTACAGACAAGGAAAGTGAGGCTTAAGGACATTAAGTAACTCACGTAGGATCAGGCAGCTAGTGAGAGGCTGATACAGCATTCTATGAAGGCCTGAAAAGACCTCCCCACCTTGCAGTGCCCGGATCCAGATGACTAGGTAAGACTGGTGCTTCTGGTCCCTTCCTACCACCCCCTACATTCTGTTGCTCTGTCCGTGTCCCAGCCATGCCAGCTGAGGAAAGGAGGAGGCCATGAGGACAGGCAGGGAGCCAGAGACAAGGCAGGACAGTGCCTCGGGCTCTATGTGACATATCATATAAGCTAGCTAAAGTTTGTTTGAGAAACTGTGCCCCAGAGGAGGAGTGGCATTTACTGTGCAGTGTGGGGCCTCTCAGTATTAGACAGCAGAAGCTGAAAGCATTCTTTGAAAGAGCATCTTTAAGGAGTGGAACTAATTTAATATGTTTCCTGTTGTCAGGAAAAGTAAACAAGTCTTGTCTTTTATTTCCCCCCGCCCTCTCCTCTTCTCTCAATGGAACCTTATTGGCCAACAGCACAGGGACAAACACAATCCTTCCTCCATGCCCATCCCTACCCCACACACCATAAGCTTCTATCTTCTCCTTCCATCAAGGTTTGTAAATAAAAGCTCTGGAGATTTATTTTTATTCTCTTTTTTGTTTATTAAACTTTAGAGGGTTTTTCTTTTCCTTTCTGGTCTTCTGCCCACACTCTTTCTTATTATGGCTGCCTCTGACCGGCAGGTCAAATTTTTTCCCTCTCTTTCTAAGCAAATCACCCAAATGGCCTGTCTTGGGCTTTGGAGCTTTTGAAGCCCTTATATGCAAATATTTACAGGAGTAGCTTGATTGTTATTAAGTGCAGTTGTTATGTTCTCTATACGCTGGCAAAGGGCCCTCTCCCCCTCTGGCTATTATAACCATTTAGGGTTGTTTATATTATAACTCCCTGATAACACAAACCCAGATTTCTTCCCACCCCCCACCCCTTTATTTTATGAGTAGAAGCCGTTTATACATAAGGTAGAAAGCCTGCCGTGCAGCCCTGCCAGAGGCTAGCAGCTCCCTGCCTGGGTCCTGTCGCAGCGGTGGGATGCGCCCGCTGAGGCAACAACCAACCTACCCTTCAGCCCAGTCCCAGGCTCAGAGCACAGTGGGGACTCAATAAATATTGTTGACTGAATGACTGTCTACCACTTTCAACATTTTGGTTGCTGTTTTCCCCTGCTGTCATTTGCTATAGGGTCAAAAGCCCCCTGCTGTCTGAGGAACTTGAACAACCTGTCTGATGTTTCAGGGTTTGAAAAAAAATTTTTTTTAAATCCTCTCAGCTAATTGCTTTTGGCCCACTTATTTGACCCTGCCCTAACCCTCTGGAAAGCTTTCTGGATGCTTGGTGCGGGAGGACCAAAACAGGCCTGTCAGAACACTGCTGGGACTTCTGAGGCCCACTCCCCCTGCTCAGAGGCCCAGATGGGCAGGGTAGGGATTTAATGACTTGAGCATCACTCATCCACCCAGCAAGACTTGGAGGAATGGAGATTTTTCCTCTGCCTTTCTCCAAGAACTAGTTTTTTCCCCTTCTGGAATCAGAGTTCTCCATACTGTTCTCTGTAGCTCTATACTCTGGTTCCTTCTGATCACAAGTCAGCAGGTCCTTATCCCTAACCTTTGCAAGTATCCACACTTAACTCTCCTCACTCCAGCCAAACAAATATTCCCTCAGTCCTTTTAAGTTTATCTTTCAACTCTTATTCTTCTCCTTTTCCCACAATAAGCCCCTAAAAGCCCCTAACCTCCCACACTCCTTTCCTAGATACAAAACAGTAGGTAGTCCACGGACAGTGTTCAAGAATGCAACTGTTGTGATTTGTGTTGGATGGCATTAAAATGCTAGGATAGGGGCAGCTAGGTGGTGCAGTGGACAGAGCACCAGCCCTGGATTCAGGAGGACCTGAGTTCAAATCCGGCCTCAGACACATAACACTTACTAGCTGTGTGACCCTGGGCAAGTCACTTAACCCCATTGCCTAGCCAAGGGAAAAAAAAAAAAAAGCTAGGAGAATTCTTCCTGATTCAGGCTTTGGGAAGCAAGATAAAGAAATAGGTGGGAACTTAAATGACCATAATAGTCAGAGGGAATCCAAGGAAATTTCATTTGACAATTATTAAGTACTAACTGTGCACAGAGCATCCTGTGAGTTGATGGGAAGATACAAACTTAAGATAAGACGCGTCCCTTGCTCTCAAGCAGCTTAGAGTTTAGAAGGGAATGGGAATAGTAACCAGGATAATTGCAGACTCTGCATAACACTGCCTCAACTCATGTTGTTTTCTATTCTGTTAAAAATAATACACTGTTCCTTCCTCCCTCCCCAAGTTGGCTCCTCACCCCCTTTCCCGCCAACACTTCTTCAGCTGCTGTTTCACCTGGCATTGTGTTTTCATGGAAGCGGCTCACGATGATAGACGAGGTATGCCTGTCTCGAGAGCAAAACACCTGTACTTATGAGCAGTCAAGCCGGTCCTGTTGGTATATGCAGTCTATTTGCTTAAAATCCACAACACACAAGCCAGCAGTTTGCCATATACCGTGGCCGTGAGTAGCTCTTGCCCAGCCTAAACGTCTTATACTTGTGACCCAGTGAACTCATCTTACTGAGATCAAATCCAACCTCAGACATTTACTAGCTGCGTGACCCCGGGCAAATCACTGAACCCTGTTTGCCTCAGTTTCCTCATCTATCAAATGGGCCGGAGAAGGAAATGGCAAACCACTCCAGTGTCTTTGCCAAGAAAACCCCAAATGGGGTCACGAAGAGTCAGACACAACTGAAAAACGACTGAACAACAACAGAATAGAAGGATATGAAAAGGAAAAAAACTGTAGCCCCACTGGAGTTAGTTCTATAGTAAGCAGTAAGATCTTTCCACAGACAGTAAACCTGGACTTTCTGAAGAACTAGAGGTGTGATGTAATGAAAGGAACAACCAGACCCAGAGTCAGGGGCTCTGGGTTCAGATTCTAGCTCTGCCACTTCCTACTTCTATGACCCTAGATTGCAAAGGACCTCAATCGTCCGGGCCTTAGTCCCTCGCAAATGAAGTAACTGGATTAGACGACCTCTGAGTCCCTTCCTGTTTTAAATCTACGGTCCTATTTTTCTAATTTAGTCTATACATTTTGGAAGATCGTAATAAGAAGAGCATTTATATAGCATTTTAACTTTTATAAAGCACTTTACAAATATTACCTCATTTGAAAATTTCAGGAGTTGTTGGGAGTTGTTGTTGTCCTCCCCCAACAACCCTGGAAGGTAGGTATTATGATTGTTCCTTTTTTACAGATGAAGAAACCAAGACAACAGAGGTTAAGTGACATGCCCAGGGTCACACAGCTAATAAGTGTCTGAGGTCTGGTTTAAACTCAGGTTTTCCTGACCCCGGGTCTAGCACTCTAGCCACTGTACCACCTAGATGCACAGTCTCTAAGAATCTCAAAATCTCACTAACGACCTCTGAGCTTCAAATACGCAGCGGCTGATGATGACTTTCTGCTAAGGAGTTGTGCTGAGGCACACTCATCCCCAACCCCCTTGAACTGGCATGGCTATATCACTAATAAATGTGCTGTTTTCCTGGACCAGGTATACAGGATGGGATGGTGAGCCTGTTAACACTTATAAAGACCACTAACCTCTATCTACTTTCACCAAAGGAGCTCGTCAGAAAAAAACAACAACAATAATAACAAGTGACTTATGTGCGTATGTATATGTATAACACATATATACACACATACACACCGAGTGCTTTAAGTTTTACAATGTACTTAACAAGATTTTATTTGTGCCTTAAAACAATATTGTGAGATATTATCAAATACTAGAATATATTTCTAGTGATGCTAAAGTTCCAGGGAAGAAGGCGAATGAATGACTTTTTTATCTCTTCTTCCAACTAAAGATATAAGACAAAGTAGAAAGATATAAAAATGGTTATTGTTGTTGTTGTTATTTAAATCCTCACCTTTTAATACGTTACTTTTTGAGATACTCACAACAACCCTATGAGGTAAGGCCTATATTTCTATTCCCATTTTACACGTGAGGAAACTGAGGTTCAATAAGCTAAGCAAGCCAACAAAATTCACAAAGTTACAAAGTAAACACCCATGTTCTGACTCAGAGTCCAGGGCATTTTCTAGACGATAGGAACTTTTATACATCATGGGAAGTGAATTTTTGATACTGGACAAGTCTCTCTTAGCTTTTCAATGACCCTGGTACCTTTCCAAGACTAGAAGTGGCACAGCAGGTACCAATATGCATTGATAGGAGCAGTTTCCTCACTGGGAATTCCTTACACCAATGAAATCAGAAGTTAAAAAAAACCCAACATATACATTTATAAATGTATAAATATATATGTACACTGTGTATCTATATGTGTGTATGTGTAGATAGATGTGTGTATTATGTATAGTATGTGTGTAAGTATATATGTATGTGTGTCTATATATGTATATTGCATATGTGTATATACATGTATATGGATGTGCATATGGATGTTTGTGTAGATGTATATATACATACATGGGTGTGTATTTGTACATATATGTGTGAGTATGTATGTGTGTGTGTGTGTGTGTGTGTATATATATATATATATATATATGTATATGAATGTATGTGTTTCAACAATGCCTATTCAGGAAGAAGTATGAACACGGGCCCCAATAGAACAAGTGGAAAATTTACAGGATTCAGAACAGCCAGAAGGCAACGGATGAGCTCAAAAACAACATTCCTGATCGTGGCATTTCCCCTGTCAGCCAAATACTGTGTAAAAGATGAAGGTTTGATTTTTCTGGCACAAGGTTTGTGACTCCAGAAGATTAGGTTCCTAGTGAGAGAAGAAATGCAGCTCATGTGGATTAGGAAGACCATGCTTAACGTAGGAGAAGGTAAGGGCCCTGAGGGTAAGGTCTGTTTGGGGTTATCTTCACATCTCTAGGGCATAGCTCAGTGTCTAGCACCAGGTAAGTGCTTAAATGCTTACTAAATGGGAGAAAAAAAACAACTTGTCAAATTGACCAAAGGCAATTTATACTTGAAAGGGAAATAGAAAATACATGGAGAGTATGGGTAATAAATACAATTAAACTGAAATTTTAGCACAGGGCTGGTGACAGTCTAGAAACCATGAAATAAAAGGAATGGCTCCAGAAACTGGAGAAATGCTTACCACTATTTTCCAGAAACCAAATAAACAAATAGAAGTTCTATAGCTCTAATTTATCTTTTGACCATCTCTTGTTAGAAGAATTAATAGAATTTTTCATTCTTTTCCCTTCTCTTGTTTTTGCCTCCTTTTTTCAATACTGTTCCTTTCTTTGTTCCATATACTTTTCCTCACATCAAATTTCCCCTGTAGCATATTCCCCCGTAGTATAGCCAAAGACTCTCTCCCACTGAAGTACTCTATAAGAAAACAGATTGAGCGAAAAAGGGTTCAACTTACAACCAATGTCATGTGAAGGAAAAGCTATGACTAGGTGAATCCAGGTATTACTCTCTGAAGATGTTCTCTCCTGATCTACTGAGATCTGTCTTTCTAGCCCTATTCTATGAGTCTAGACCATGTGGTTTTCCTGGCTACTCTTGCCTTGATCTCTTGGATCCCTGTGTTTCTGACCTACACCCTGGCAGGTAGGTAAGATCCTGTTCCTTTGAACATTTGACCAGCTTGGTGGTGCAGAGGAGAGAGGGATGAACCTGGAGTCTGGAAGACCAGAGCTCAAACCTAGCCTCAAATACTTTACTAGCTGTGTGACCCTAAGCAAGTCACTTAACCTGTTTACCTTGGTTTCCTTGGCTGTAAAATGGAGATAATAATAATAACAGCACCTACCTCCCGGGGTTGTTGGTGAGGATCAAATGAATTAATATCTGTAAAGCATTTTGCAAACCTTATAGTGCCATATAAATGCTAGCTATTATTTTTATTATTAGTAGACTATGACCAGAATTTGGTTTAACTGCCACAATGGCTCACTGAGAAGGACAGGCAATGTGTTACAGGAGAAAGAACACTAGATTCAGAGTAAGAAAACCTAAGTTTAAATCCTCCTTTCACTTCAATGTGAGCCTCCGGTGCCTACTCAGTAAGATTTGTACTAGGTGGTCTCTAAGCTCCCTTCTAGCTCTTAATCTGTGATCCTAAGAGACTTCCCTTAGCATCTTATATCCTATAATGCTTTCACTCCACAAAGGAAAAAAATATGCATGGCCCTCACGCCGAAAGGCTCATCTCATTGTGGCTTCTTCACATAGGCTCCTTACGCTGTCTGATATCCTCTTTGGGTAATACAAGGACACCTTTGAGAAATAACATAAATGTCATCCAGAAAGTGTTGTACTGTAGGAAAGGCCATGAAAGGCTTCTTTCACTTGAAAGATGTTTCATTTTGCATCCAACAATATTTAATTCTAAGATCTTTCCATGAAGCCCCCAAATTTTAATTGATATACTTGCATACTAATCCAACAATCCCAAGAAAATTCACCCATTGAATTGAGGACACACACACAAAAAAATTGGTCCTTACAAGGTAATTAGTGACCTCAGCATAAAAGCAATTAAGAGGTAAGTTTTAGTTCACTCTGCATCGTATTCGTGCCAGTGACTTTCCAAGATCTTTGAGGCCCCCTGTCAAACTTCCCAGACCTTCTTACCCCAACTCCAGCCCTCAGGGTGGCCATCTGTGTCTCTCATCCAGAACCCTCCTGATATAAGCAATGCAGCACTGATATCCATCTTTCCATAAACTGCTGAACTCTCCCTGTGACTCTCTAGGGATTGGCATGGACTTCTGACATGCCTCAGGGGAGTGGTGACTTCTCACTCCTGACCTCCGCAGCATCTGAGGAAGTAGTTTGGGGTTCATTAGGAGCCCGCCGGAGTGAGGTAAATGAAGCTGCTCGTGTGGCGGTCAGGGAGCACAATCACCTCAACCTCTGCCTATGTTTGCACAAACACAGCCAGCAAGAAAGCAAGACAATTGTGTTTTGGGGTTTTCTGAAATTTGTCTTGGCACGCCGGGTATGGGTTTGATTTCACTACCACATCCCAAGCTGTGCTGACATTCAAGTCACAGTGATTTAACACAAAATGACTGAGAAATAAACAGTGTATCAACAGTGGTTTCTGTTTGCCGCTTGGACCATCCTTCCCTGTTAAATGTAATACAGCAGTGCAGCATCTGTAATTTAAGGCGTGAGCCTCCAAGGCTGGGAATGTGTCAAACTCGACAAGGCATTGGCACGGACATGACTAATTGCAACGACACGCAGCTGATGCAGCCCAGCGCTCACACTGCCTGTGACGGTGGGTTCTACAGGGACCAGTGAAGTGGAGGACCAGGTCCTCCTCTGAACACTCCAGAAAAATGCAGTTGAATCATAAGTAGCTTTCCTTCCCCGAACATCAAGAAAAAGGGTCCAAGTCAGCCCTGAATGATGACCTGAATTCTATGATGTCCATCAAACTAATCCCAATTGTCAAAGGCAGGTAACCAATGGGGACCAATGAATATCATTTTTCATCAAAGAAACATGGGTTATGCAGTCAAATGGAGGAGCCTTGCAGTCCTTAATTGGGAGGCAGATGACTGCTGTTGAGCTACCGAGCCAAGAGCTTTGGTAGGTGAAGGCTTCAAGAAAGAGATAGTAGTCTAGAAATGAAATATTTGGTTCCTCATATCCTAGTTGGCTCTGAATGATTATAGGATTACTTAGTTTAGAGCTGGAATGGAGCTAAGAGGTCATCTAGTCCAACCCTTTCATTTTGTAATTGTGGAAACTGAGGTTCAGAGTGTTTACCCAGGACCACACAGGTAGCCAAGATCAGAGGCAGAATTTGAACTCAGGTCCTTACGAACTCGGGTCCTCTGCCTCCAAAGCCAGCATTCTTTCTACCACATCACACTAACTCAGGACCTTTTGAATGGGTATGAGAGTTTATTCCCTAAAATATGGAGGAGTTACTGTCAGTGGGTACCACTTAAAGCAACTGCTGTTTGTATTCTGCTCCTCTGCTCCCACCCAACTATATGCTGATCTTTTATTTTTTCTGTTCTTCTCTACCCTTCTCCCTTCTTTGTCTTCTATTCTCTTTTCAAATTATTTACCACTAAAGCTTGGAGGAACCTTCAGAGTCATTTAATCTAACCTTCTTATATTCCAGAAGAGAAGATTGAAGCGATTTGTCTAAAGGTTTAAGTTTTCTTCCTTTTCTTCTTTCTAAGTTTTCTGACTACCAGGGGCATTCAGTGGCACCAACTCAACATTTAGCTCCTTTGAGAGGGAGGACTTATGACCACCACTATCACTCCACCACCTCCACTCTAAGGGACTACTTGCACAGACTCCAATTCTAGAATTTTGCTCAGTCTCCAAAAAGATAAAATAGAGAAAAATAGAATTAATGTGGATTCAATTACTAGACTAAAAAAAACCCTGCATGTCACCCTATTACTCTTCATAGACTAGGAGCACAGATGCTTTCCACATAAGGAGAAATTCAAGCTCAGGATATTTCTAGGGTCTCACAAGGTAACAATGGCAGAATTAGGATTATAATTTCTAACCTCCAACTTTTTAGGTTTACTTAAAAAACTAATTTTTAAGACCTTAATTATTTTTAAAAAGTGGTAGGGGGAAAAATTCTCCAGTCCTTCTAGCATCACGTTAGTGGTACTATTTAAAGTCTTGAAGGTATCTAGTCCTGGTGCTATGGACTGGCCTTCTCATTTTTCTTTCTTGCTTATAGCCTGATTCATTTTTCTTTCAAGCAATGCGTTGATCTACGTGGTTGTTTTGCCTATGAGTAGTATGTCACACCCTCATCAAAACTCAAGCTAGAGCAAAGGCTCAAAGAAGTTTAGAGTTGAAAGTGACCTGGGGTGGGGGGGTCATCTAGTCCAATCCATACCTAAGTGGGAATCCCACTGACAAGATTCTGTGCAAGTGGTTATTTGGCCTTTGTTTAAAGGCCTTTTATGAGGGGGAACCCAAGTATCTGCAAAGGCAGAACATTCCACTACTGGAAAGCTCTAATGGTTAAAGTTTTTCCTTACATTGAGCCAAAATCTGCCTCTCTGACACGTCCTACCAATACTCTGAGTTCCATCCTCTGGGGCCAAGTGGAACAAGCCTAATCCTTCTGCCCCATGAGAGTCTTTCAAATACTTGAAGACAGCTATTCTGTCTCCTTGTGAAACTTTTTTTTTCTGCTAAACTAAAGAGACCTAGTTCTTCACCTGATCCTCACATGTCATGATTTTGAGTTCTTTAAGGGGTGATAACCAGAATAAGTAGGAGGATTTTAAGAGAGCACCTAAACGGAGAAATTCAAGTTACCAGGCAACAGTGGACAGAGTAGGGAAGAGGGCAGGATATAATTGGCTGAGTCATTGTCAATGGTCTCTGAAAGATCGTAGAGAATGGAAGTACTGCAGGTACAGAGAAGGGCAGGGCAAATATTCTAATTTTCAAAAAAAAAGGGTAAAAAGAATAGAGCCTGCAAACTATAGGTCAACGAGCTTATTGCCAGTGAAGACTTAGAACAGATAGCAAAGAACAATGCTCATCATGAACAGTTTCTATCAGACTAACCTCATTTCTTGTTGGTTGGGGTACTAAAATGATGAATTACAAATGTCTGTACTGTTGTTCCTGCTCTATCTGTGAAGCTGTATCCCTCTGTAAAAGCTAATTGGTGGTAAGTTGTTAAATAGAACTGGAGTCTTGGTTATTGGTCTCCTGACAAATGGGGGAAACCCAGACGGAGGGACGCCAAGCTCATGGCGGTAGAAAAATGACACTCCAATCACCCCCCAAAACTTTAGGGGGAAGATGTGGCAGCTGGGTTCTGGGAGAGTGAGCCAGAGCACATGTGCTAGCTATGCTTATATGTATACATGTTGTCTCTTCCTGGGCCATCTCCAGTCCTCCTGATCCATATCTGGCCATTGGACCCAGATGGCTCCAGAGGAGAAAGTGAGGCTGGTGACTGCACATTCCTCCCTCCCTTCAATCCAATTCACTTGCTTGTCATGGCATTACCTCCCTGATGTCATGATCCTTTTCGAGAACAAAGGACAAACAGCAGCAGCAACCCCAGTACATCTAAGCTCTGTGGAGGAAGGGATTGTTTCCTTTTGGGTTTTGTATCCCCAGTGTTTACGACAATGCCTAGCACACAGTAGGCACTTAAATATATTTATCAGTTGATAGAGAGAAGGCCTCTGAGTAAAGGAGACCTAGATTTGAATCCCACCTCTGACAAGTACTGACTGATGATCCTGGGCAACTCTAAGATGATAAATGAAGGGCAGAGTAGTTCCAGCTTGAGGGTCTCTGCTCTGCAGAAGTCACCGGTGGAGCATTTTGTACTGGGTGACACATTTCAAGGACATTGATAAACTTCAGAGTGTGAGAAGAGGCAAGTAAGAGATCCTCACATATGAGGATAATTTGAAAGGACTGAGGATGTTTAGAAAGGGATGATTTGTAGGGGATGGCTTGTGGGGGTCACGATAACTGTCTTCAAGGGCTGTCACATGGAAGAGGGGGGTCTATTTGGCCCTGAATGAGAGAATTAGCAGCAATGGGGAGAAGATGCAAAGAAGGAAATTTAGGATTGATATACAGGAGACTTGTTAAGAAGTCTAACACCTAAAGCTATAAAAAAATGGATTGGCTCCCTTTGGAAGCAGAGTGTGGTTCCCACTAACTGGATAGAGCTCTTCAAGTAAAAGCTTTCTAGTATCTTGTAAATGGGATTCATGTTCAGGCATGGATTGGTGGACTAGATGACCTCTGAGGCCCCTTCAGACTCTGAGGTTCTACGATGTTATGAAGCAGCTAGGTGACACATAGAGCCAGGGCTTGGAGTCAGGAAGTCCTGAGTTCAAATCCCACCTCAGCTAGCTGTGTGACCCTGAGCGAGTCACTCAGCCTCTGCTTGCCCCAGTTTCCTCAACTGTGAAACAGGGACAATAATAGCACCTACCTTCCAAGATGGCTGTGAGGATCCAACAAGATAATATTCATAAAGTGCTTAGCATGGTGCCTGGCACATAGTAGGCACTATATAAATACGGGATTATTATGATCATCGTTATTATTACTATGAAAAGCTCAGTTCAAGACCCAGATTTGTTACTTAGTAACTATGTGACCTTGGAAAAGTTATTTTCACTGTGGGATCCTATTTCTGCATTAGTGAAATGAGGGAAATGGCTTCACTAGACACTATCTAAAGTTCCTCCCAGCTCTAACATTCTACAATTTCTAACTTAAATAGTGAGTAAATATAAGGTGAAACTGACTGTAAGGCTTGAACAGTTTGAATTATAGGAATTCTCAAGCTGAAAGGCTTCTCTGAGGTCATGTAGTGATCTCCCTTCTGAATGGTGAGGAAACTGAGGCCCAGAGATGAAGCCACTAGCCCAAAGGCTCATAGACAGTATTGCTATTAGAGCTCAAGCCTTCAGATTCCTAGTGTCCTCCCACTCTTCCCTCTTGGGCAGTGGCCACCAGAATAGGAATTGTTTGGAGCAGACATCACTCTGAAGTGGACAAAGAACTTGATTTGTAATCAGAAGTCCTGGATTCAAATCCAGGCTCTGCTACTTACTACTCATATGACCTTGAGAAAGTTGCTTAAAATTTGTCTTTACTTTCCATAACTGCAAATAAGGAGGCCTGCACTATATAGCCTATAAGATCCCTCACAGTTCCAAAGCTATAAGCTACTCACAATACCTAAAACTCATTTTGCCAATAATTTCAACTTCCAATACCAGTTGAAAGATGTAACCAGAAAGGTGAAACCTACTACCTTGTACCACGTATTGACTTAATTGTAGGCCATGAAGAACCTCTGCTACTCCTCAGAACCCACAAAATTTCCCATTACTACACCCTGTTGCCGTAAGGAATTAAATGCATTACTTAATTTTGTATTAGGAACAGGATTCCTTTCTACCACCAGACCCCCTAAAGAAGCCAATTGTCAGCACTGTCAATCAGTAACAGCAATGGCTGATAGGAATGCCACCTCCTTCCCCTGGTAGACAAAAGGAAAGTGAAGAAAAGGGTAAGCTGGTCCCTAAAAAGGGAAGTCAAACCCCAAACTGCCACAAGTTGGCCAGGCAACTATCCAGAAGGACCCACAATTAGAACTTAAAGCAGTACATGAGGTCAAAGGAAGAGATTTCCCATCTGTGTAAGCAGCATTAACACCTGGAAGAGATGGGTTTTTTTCAGTGCCGGAACTAAACCAACTACTGCCAAATGGGTCACCTGAAGCATATGAAGGCCTGTTTGTTCTTTGGGGAAAATGTTTGCCCATGCAACTATGACATAAAGGAGATGGGGGAGAAGATTGCCAGGAAGGAAAATACAGTTCCCAGAGAAGGAATATAAGTATTTCAAAGGATGGTGGTTTAGTTCCTTACAAGGAATATTAGAGTTTCAAAGGACAGTGGTTTCTTAGCATTGGTAGAGGTATTCATTAAGGGTGTTCACTCTTCCCCCATCCTGTTTGCATTGGCAACAGAGTCATGGGCAATTAAGATATGGGAACATAAAGGAATTATAGGAATCCAGATGAACTGTGGCATGAAGAGTTCTGGCAGCAAACCAGTGAAGTGTTAGGCTTGTTTTAAGAGATCTTATTAATTTGGGTGCTACCCTGCTCTCCGTTTTCTAAGCCCCGGCCTCCATTTATGGAGAAAATCTCCTATCTTCAAAGTGAGAGGTGCTGATACAAGACAAGATCACTGCTAGGTACCTGGAAGATTCTTGAAGCATATGTATTCTTTTCAGTTGATTTGGCTAGCCTGGAGCAAAGTATGTGGTTGGTTATAAACAATTTTCTAAGCTTTTCTCATTGTGCATGGAGGAGGCTGAAAAATGACCAAAATGGTATACAACAGGATCCTTGCTTTCCAAGACTGAATTGCTTCTCAGCACATTTGGGGGGGCACTAAACAGGCTCAAAATATATTTTACGGATATTTAGTCTGCCTTATACCTCCCAGGAAAGGGCTGCCCAAACATCCAAAAGGACAGACCCCAGATCATCTCAATTCTTTAAAAAAAGGGGGGGGGGCGGGCTGGGAGTTCTCCAGTATTAAGAATAGGAGAGAGAAGAGAATTCTTTGGCAAAAAAAACCAAACAAACTACTTTTCTGCTATTTGGGGGAACTTGGATTCTTTGTTCTACTGGCCCCTCTGACTGTTTTGGCAGCCTTCAGAGGGCTTTAGATCCAGGGGTCAAATCTCAGGGTGCTCCTGAAAGTCAAGAGTTTGTGTAGTCTCCTCCCTACTTCCTTTCCTCCCTGAAGGCTGTTTAGCTGGGACAAGATGAACTATTCTTCTTCCTCCCACCACAAGAATGTTCATGTGATAGAGAACCAGGTGAGATAATCCATTCTAAGCCCAAATAAATTAGCTTAGATAGGTCCTTTGATTAAAAAAAAAATGACTCTATAAATATTTTAGAATGGGAAGAGAGGGATTGGAAGAAGAACTATATCTTCCCCTCCCAAATAAATACATAAATAAATAAATGATTGTGTGGTTGTGTGTGTATATATATATACTTTATATATATATCTACACATATATATGTATATGTCTATGTGTGTATACATATAGAGATGTGTATATATATACACACAGAGGCAGGCCAATAGAGATGTCTATATACACACATACTGTCCAATAAAGTCTTATTCTGATGCCTCACAGGTAGTACTGCTGGGTTCCTAAAAGCTTAATCATCAGAGCCCAAAATCTAGTGGGGCTTACCCAGCTGAAAATCCCTTGAGTATGGGCCCACTAATGATTGTCTATAATTCAAGGACAAGCCCAGTTAAGATACTTCCCACCAGAAAGTTGACTAACACATGACACATTTTTTGGCCACAAGAACTTGTAAAGACATCCATCTACTAAGGTATAGAGGAACAGGATATGCATCAGTGAAGTGAACACCCACACCATTGAAATCACTGATCCCTGAAATAAAAATTAATACATGTAGGACATTTTATCCATAAATACATGTGTGTATGGTTGCCTAAACATATATTTGCTTGTACATGAGTACATATGTGTGTGTGTGTGTATGTGTATGTGTGTGCTAGGTGGTGCAGTGGATAAAGAGCCAGGCCTGGAGTCGGGAAGACCTGAGTTCAAATCTGGCCTCAGACACTTATGTGACCCTGGGCAAGTCACTTAACTCTGTTTGCCTCAGTTTCCTCATCTGTCAAATGAGCTGGAGAAGGAAATAGCAAACCACTCCAGCATCTTTGCCAAGAAAAGGGTCACGAAGAGTCAGACATGACTGAAACGACTAAACAATATACATATGTGTTTGAGCATGTAAATTAAACAACTACAGAAAAATCTATCCATAACCCAATATAGGGCTGTAAAGGATTGGTGTTAAGACTACATAGCTTTGCCAAGTATATCCTGGTTTTGGCACTTGAAACAACTTTAGCTCTTTCTGGTTAAGTGAAACAGGCCACTGATGACAATAAATTCAAATCACAGGACTTTAAAAGTTAGAAGTGATCTAAAGTTTTTCAATCCAGTTAAGGGGTCATCTTATCTCAGTTTGACAACCTCTAGTGACGGGGAACAATCCATTCCATTTGTTAATAACTCAATTATTAGGAAGTTTCATGTATGGAATCTAAATTTATCTCCCTGTTACAAATTCATAAGATCTAGGGCTTGAAGGAAACTTAGAGATGACCTGATTCAAACCCCTCATTTCACAGTTGAAGAAACTGAGATCCAGAAAGGTCCCCTAACTCATCCACTGGGAGAAAGGAACTGACCAACATTTGAACACAGGTCCTTGGATTACAAATCCATTGCTCTTCCCACAGTTCAACACGTTCCTATTAGCGCTAATTTGGCCATCCAGGGTCAGGCAGAACAAATGTAATCCCTCTTCCACATGACAAACTTCTGAATATTTAAGAATGTCAATTTTGCTTTCTACTCCCTACCCAATTAAAGTCCTACTCTGGTATCTCATTGTTGCCTGGAGGTAGTCTGTGTTCTTGAAGGTCTACCAATCTGTGAGCAGAGGCATGATAAAATGTTGTCCAAGGACAAGCCTAACCAAGGTCAGAGAACCTCATCACCAAGTGGTCCAAAGATTGATGAATTTGTTGGCTGCTGTAACTCACAAAGATCATTTACTAAATCATGGAAGGTGTGGTTATCTATGTCAACAGAAGACTCACGAGATCATACATTTAGAGCTGGTGAGTAGAGGAAACCTAGTCAAACTCCCTCATTTTACAGATGAGAAAAGTGAGGCCCAGGGGTCATAGAAGTAGTCGGTGGCAGAACCAAAGTTTTGGAATATTGTATCTCCCTAAATCATTTCTTTTCCAGGTTAAATATTCCTCCTTTCAGTTCTTTTAACTTTCTTCTATCCATATTATCATTGGACTAATAAATCTATTGATAAAGACTAGATCAAATGCCAGAAGGATTTTAATGAGATTTTTAAAAATATTTCCTTCCAAATCACCCTGTAGTAGTAGTTCATGGAGAGCCAGCCCTGGAGTCAAGAAGATTTGGATCAAGTCCATACTGGCTGTGTGATTCTGGGCAAGCTTCACCAGTGCCCCAGGCAGCTCTCTCCGACTCTGAGTTGCACAATATTCAAAGATCTGTATTAGTAGAGGGAATTTCCTCACTGGGAATTCCTAGAGTGATGAAATCACAGAGAAAGAAAGAAAGAAACAAACAAACAAACAAAAAAGGTAGGTACTACAAATATTATAGACCTATTTTTGACAGGTGAGGAATATGAGATTCAGACAGGTTAGCTAACTTGCCCATAGATACATAGCTACAAAGTCTCAGAAGCAAGATTCAAACTCAAATCTACAGACTGAGTCTAGAACTCTTGATGCCACAAAGTATTGCCTCAACCAGTTGACAGAAGTTCTATAATCTGCTGAATAAATCGGTTCAGGTTCTGGGTCTTCCAAGATAAGACAGGGACTGATATGAAAGTCACAATAAGAGATGTTTTGGTATGGATAATAGGTCGCTGGATTTGGAGTCAAGAAATCTGGGCTCCAATCACATCTCATATGCCTGTTAGCTATGTGATGTTTAACAAGTCACTCAAACTTTCAGAGCCTCAGTTTTCTCATCTGCAAAATTGGAATTATAGCACTCAAATTACCTATCCCACAGGATTGTGGTGAGGAAAGTGATTTGAAATCTTAAAGCAAGCAATCAACAATTATTAAAGACCCAATGTGTTTCAAACATATTGTAACCTTTGGACTACAATAACAAAAATGAAACCACACCTGCCTTCTAGGAACTTATATTCTATTGGGGGAAACATGTGCATATGTAAGAACATACAAAATACAATAAATGATACTAATTAAATGTGAGCTACTACTGTTGTGTTCACATTGTCAATCATGCACAAATGTCCTTCTGCCACAGGTACCAACATAATATTGTAGCTTTGGATTCATTTCACATAAGGCATCCACAAGGAGATATTGGTAAGTTCACCAAAGTCACATAATAATAACAATAATATAGCACCTACTATGAGCCAGGTACTGTGTTAAACACTTTACAGATATTATATCATTAAATCCTCACAACAAAACTGAGTTCTGTTCTGTTCAGTTGTTCTCATTAATTAATAGGGTTAAGTGACTTGCCAGGGTCACACAGCTAGTAAATGTCTGAGGTCACATTTGAACTCATGTCCTCCTGACTCCATGGCCAGCACTCTATCCACTGTGCCACCCAGCTACCCCATGGGTGCTAATAATAATAGCTATTATAGATGAGGAAACTGAGGCAAACAGAGATTGAATAACCAAGGTCACACAGCTTGTGATTTGAACTCAGGTCTTCCTACCTCTAGGTTCTGTGCTCTACCCACTGTACCACCATTCCTAGCACATCCTCTCTAGCAGCCACTCTTGGTCCTCCATTCATGAAATGCTGGATTTGAAGTCAGCCAGCTCAAGAAAGAATTTTGCATACATGGATTTGGACAGTACTGATGATTTCCAATTCAGATCCTAAGTAGAAGGACTGGATGGAGGAACCAGGGTCCCTGACAGTTCAGAAGTATGGTATCTTTCTCTATTTATCAAATGAAGAAACTAAGACTCAAACAGTTTGTATAACTTGCCTAGAAAATGAGAACTGGAGTCAAACCTAAGTCTCCTGCCTCCAAATTCAGCACATTTTCCACCTTTTCATACTGCACCTTTTCTCAGGAAAAGATATTGTCCATGAAACATAAAATATCTTATGGAGCAACTGTGTTCCTAACAGGTATGTGGAGAATTATTCTAGGAAGGAGCCCTCCATAAATTCTAATTCAGATCTGCACATGAGCACAGACTCAAGAGTAGCCCAGTGTCCTTGGAAATTTTACCAGTGGCTTTGATACCCTGACCCCTCTCATGAAAGTTTCCTTATTTCAGAGAGCTGTTTATTGCTGCCAAGAGACAGAAGCATCCTCCAGTGCCAAACACAGATATCTAGAGGAGCAAAGTCTTTGAAAGAGGTGAATGGGAGAAGATAGTATGTACCAGGGATTGTTACCACCTCACTCTGACTCATCTCATTGGGGCAGACCAAGCTATGTAATAGCTTACAACACCCACTGGCCTGGTCTGGGCTTTGTACTCCTGGTGTGTCTGGGGAGGTGGAGATGGAGACAGGGGTGGGGGATGGGGGTCCATTCCATGGCAGCTTCGTTAGCAATCCACAAGGATAGTTAGCCTGCAAAGGCACCAAGCCCAGTGGCAGATAGGTAGATGGATGGATGAAGAAACATGGCTCCAGTGTTAGGTCTATCAGTGAAGAGCTTGGGGGTCCTTAGAACTGACTGTTCTCTCCAATCACTTGGGAAAGGAGGAAGTGGATTCATTAACCCCTCAGCAGTGGTCAAGCCAAAGAATAAAGAATGTTATTTCAGTAGTAGCCTCACCCCCATTCACTGCCTGGCAAGGATCTGCCTGATTTGAGCCCAGGTCAAAGGTAACTAGATGTCTTCAAATACTCAGTGGGCTATCCCTTCCAGCCTTTAAATGCTCAAAGATAAAGGCTAGTGGAAGAGCTTTAAGTAGGTCAGTCAGACAGTCAGTCGGTCAACTAGCACCTACTAAGTCCTTAACTAAGGGCCAGGCACTATGCTAACTGCTGAGGATACAAAAGAAGGCAAAAGACTGTGCTCTCAAGGAGCTCACAGTCTAGTGAGGAAGAGAGATGAAAACAATTATGTACAAACAAGATATATACAGGACAAACTGGAGATAATAAACGGAAGGCACAAGAATTAAGGAGGATCAGATAAAGCTTCTTGTAGGAGGTGGGATTTTAGCTGAAATTTGCAAGCCAGGAAAGGTGTTAGTAATTAGCACTTGAAACTTATTTAGTTCAAGAGAGGAGAAGGCAGTCAGGAGGCCTGAGATCAGGAAGACCTGAGTTCAAATTTGACCTCAGACACTTACTAGCTGTGTGTGATGCTAGGCAAGCCACTTAACCCTGTTTGCCTTAGTTTCCTCATCCGTAAAATGAGCTGGAGAAGGAAATGGCAAACCACTCCATTATCTTTGCCAAAAAAGCCCCAAATGGGATCACAAAGACTCAGGCATGACTGAAACAATTTGAACAACAACAACAACCTGGAGTCTGTGAACTTTTTAAAAAATATATTTTTATAACTATATGTCAATAAAATTGGTTTCCTTTTTTTCTTGTATTTTATTTTATGGATTTAAAAACATTATTTTGAGAAGGAATCCATAGGTTTCACCAGAATTACAAAGGGGTCCTGAGCCCCAAAAGTTAAGAATACCTGCAACAGAGCATTTATTCAATAAATGCAATGTAACAGGCATTGTGCTATAATCCTATATACAATGCATGGTGCTAGCTGCAAGGGGGAAAAAGAGGCAAAAAGCAGTTTCTGCACTCAAGAGACTTGCAAAATAATGAAGGGAACATTACAAGTACAAAGGTAAATATAATATATAAGGTGGCAGAAAGACCTAAAGCACTCTAGGAAAATTTGAGGAAGGTGAGCGGGTTTCAAGGGAAGTCAAGGAACAAAGTTATTTTGAAGAGACATCAAGCGTCTATGGGCTACTTACATACAACGAACACTTTCAACACCGACTTACTCAAGAATTATTAAGCGTCCACTTTCAGGTGTTATACATGAGCCATAGAAAAAAACTTAATACACTGTTGTTACATCAAACATGCTTATGACCTGAGACTAACAAGTATTTTCTAGCAATATTTTTCTGCTACCAAATGAGCCAGTTTTCTATCCTAAACCATCTTCTACTCCCTCATAAATCCTTCCAATGACAAGTCTTTGGGAAAATGTTTTAATTCCCAATAGAGCATTTCATCTTAATCCTGTCTTGATGCATTTGCTGAATAAGGCCAGAACATGTCTAAGATGAATGAAACTATTTCAGTTTTGTAGCAATTGTCAAAATTGAAGCTTCAAGGATTAGTTACTTCCAAATTAACTAAGATGCCTCCAAAGGGGTATCTCTCTGCCCCATTAACTATTCATCCCACCCGCTGTCTTTAATTTGGCCATGAAATGTGGGGGTGGGGGGTGGAACTGACTGGGGTCCCCAGAGATGATTCAATATTTTTTTAAATGGTTGTACCCTAGGCCCTATGATTAAAGTTCAGATTGAGTCTACTTCAAGCAATTTTGTGTCCAGAAGGTAGCAAAATTCATTAATTTTTCCAATGGTTGTTGGGAGAATCAACTAATACCCATGAATTAAGCACTTACCCATACATAGCAATCTGTAAGTAATATATCAACTCTTTGTTGGAAAACAATCAGAAAATAACACCAGTTGGTAAATATTCAATTGACAAATTCAAATTGACAAACTGATATCTCTTCAAAATAGCTTCAGTCATATGACAGAGATTATAAGAGTTTACAGGAATCCGTTGAAGAGATATAAGTGTAAACTAGAATAATTTGAATCACAAAATCTTACCCTCGTTATAAGGGATTCTCTTCTGTAATCCCTGACAAGAACAAGAAAAGAAGAATCCAAAGCTTTGTAGGTAGAGTGTCAATTCTTTTTTTTTTCTTCAGATTAGTAGTCCATGGCTATATGGTAAAGAAAACTCCTAATAATTAGAGCTATCCCAAAGTGTAATGGGATGTCTTGGGGTACAGCAGGTTTCTGCTCAGTAAAAGTCTTCAAGGAAAGGCAGTGTGCTCATTAGCCAAGTATGTTGTAGAAGTCAAATCTTATTCACAAGATTATAGATTTTGAGCTATAAGGGGCTTTGGAGATTACCTAGTCCAGGGATTCTTAGCCATTTTTGTGTTCTGGACTTCTTGGGAAATCTGGCAAAGCCTATAGACTATTTCTCACAGTAATGTTTTGAAAATGCACAAAATAAAATATAGAACTACCAAGAAGACCAATTATACCAAAGTAAAGATGTAATTTTTTCCCTATCCACATTCATAAACCCTTCCCCCCCCAAAAAAATCTATCCACAAGCCCGTTGGATGACACCTGGAGAGACAAAATCACTCGCTCAAGATCCCACAGAAGGTAAAAAGCAAAGCTAAGGATTTAGCTCCTGCCCCATGACTATAATTTCACTACATCATGCTTGAGGACAATAGAAAGGAAACTACAAAATACTAAATTTTCTAAAAAGCCCCAATCATCACATTATAATGGCTGTTATGGGCCTACAACCTAGGATCCAATGTTAGGCACAGTAATGTCCATTCACAAATACAATCAATAGTAGTAAAAATATTTTCTACTACAAAAGAAAAGGATGAAGTACGCTTTGGATTGCATGGCTTCAATCTCTTGCTTTGCCTTGTGGCCACTTAAACTGGGAATGGCCCCTGCAAAGAAGCATTTATGAGAAAAGTTATCATCCTTGGAATAAGGGCAGTTATTCCAATGGTGCCACAGAAGGCATTATTCTTCTTGCTTTTTCTCTAATGCTGTTTAAGGTCAGTTCCTCTCCTTAGTCATCTCCTAACAGAATAGGCTTAACACAATCCCTGACACATAGCAGGTGCTCAATAATACTTGTTGAATTAATTGATTGAATTAATGACAGCCACATTCTATGGTCTCAATTATTTTCTATATAGGTTTGTTCAGATATACATTAGGGTAGGGGCAAGACAGTGCAAGGCAAGAAGAGGTGTGGGGATGGGGATTGGGTAGAGTATAACCAGAGACACTTTAAGTCAATGCCAGTAATTGAAAATGAAATCAAGGGCCATTGAACATCTGGACTGAAATAAATAGAATAGAGATACAAGGATACCTGGAAGTGTTTAGGTGTTTCCCTTGCAATGCTGCTCACAAGGAAAGCATAAACAATAAATATATTCAGGTTCCCTTCTCCCTAATAAAAGATAAACTCCATAAGTGTAGGGACTTGTTTCCTTTTCGTCTTTGTAACCTCAGTCCCTTGTATAGTGTTTGGCACACGGAGTAGCAACATGATTCAAGTTGTTATTGACTGATAGAGTCCATTATAAACGTCTCAATAATTCACAATCTTCGACATACTAAGAATCAGACATAAAAGGTGTCAATGAAAAGCCCAATATAATAGAGTTAGCTCTGAGCCATTTAGAGTTAGAAAGAACTTTGGAGATCATCTGGTAATGTGGGAACCGATCATTTTATATATGAGTAGAGTAAGGCCGAGAGATCAAGTGATTGTTCCAACACAAGTAGGAAATAGCAGAGTCAAGAATCAAATACATATCTCTGCCTGATTCAGGCCTCTTTCCACCACGAATGGGTGTTGGCTGACAGACAACAATTCTATAAGAGACAGGGAGGCACAGTGGGTAATGTACAGACTTTGAGTCAGATGCAAATCCTGCTCCAGACACTTAATAGCTGTGTGACCCTAGACAAATCACTTAACTCCTCTATGCCTTAAATGCCTTATCTGTAAAATGAGGAGATTGACCTTGGATGCCTCTAAATGTCTCCTCCAGCTCTAAACCCATGTTCCTATGATTTTAGGGTAACAAGAACAGGAGATTTTTTTTTCTTCCTTCCAAATCCTTTCTCTAGCCCTTACCTTCCCTTTCTCCTCTCCCCGACCACCACCAAGTAAATTAAGGACCACAGAAGCAGCCTTTCTTTCACTGCTCAAATCAGGAAGGAAAAAGTGGCCTCTTTGTTCTCCTTTCACAAATTTGCAAGGGAATCCAAACTGCTAATAGATGAGCCAAGATGAGCCTCCACAATTTTTTGTGGCAAGGCTAATCAAAGTCACCACTAAAATAGATCAGATTCTCCTCGGGTGATATTTGTAAGGCTAACCACAGCTCTCTCTTCCCAATGGAGTACGGAATCACCAAGTTGGAATGAACCTCAGTGACCATGTAGTTCATACTGTCCCTACAAGAATCCCATGATGAGTGGTCAGTCAACAAGCATTTATTAACCACCTGCCATGTGCCAGGCACTGTAATGAGCCCTGGGGATATGAAAGAAACACAAAGCTCAATCTGTGCCTTCAAAGAGCCCATAGTCTGATGAGGAAGACAACCACGTACAAACCAGCTACAGAAAGGATGAACAAACTAATCAGCAGAGGACAGAAGCACTAGAATTAAGAGGGATGGGGAAAGGGTTGCTATAGAAGGCCAGGTTTTAGTGGAGACTGGAAGCCAAGGAAGCTGAGGGAGCCATGAAGCTGAGAGGAGGAGGGATACGTCCAGTAGAAGTCCCTCCTTCCTGAAACAGACCATTCTACTTTGTGAGAGAGAGTTCTAATGGCTAGGAACTTTTTTTCCTGACTTCAAGCCTGAATTCTCCTCTTTGCTTCTGGATCGGCCCTCTGATGACAAACAGAACAATACATTTTGTTTTTCTTCTCATTGACAGCTCTACAAATACTGGATGATAGCTCTTGTATTCCACTCTACCCTTCAGTCTTTTTCCAGGCTACATATCTCTAATTTCTTCAAATAGTCCTCAACTCAAAGCCCTTTACCACCTGTGTTGCCCTCCTCTGGCCACCTATGAGGTTACCCTTCCTAAAATGGGGCATATAAAACTGAACATAATATTGGAGACAGAGACAATAGGGCTTCCCAACTCCTTGGGTTTCTGAACTCTTCATCTCTCTTAACGCAGCTGAACAGCTTAGCTTCCTCAACCGCAATATTACATTCAATAACCTATATTCCAGAGACCATGTTACTAATCAGCTTCGTGACATCAGACCAATTGCTAGATCCCTCTGAATTCTCAGTTTCCTGCTTTGTAAAACAGGAACAGAGTAGGGTGGTGTACTCAATAGAGTACTGAGCTTGAAATAGGGAAGACATGGGCTCAATTCCTCCTTCTGACACTTACTTGCTTTGTGACCCCGGGAAAGTCACTTAATCTCTGTGTGTCTCAAGGAATTCCCCTACTACTTATCCACTGAATCACTGAGGTTTAGTGGGGTCCTGGTGACTAAAATCACAAATCCTTAGTATTTAAATAAAACAGAAATAGTAATATTTGCTCTAACTGCCTCTTCCTAATGGAATGAAATGAGATTTTAAAAGCAAGAGCACTTTGCCAAATTAAAAGTAAAATCCACATACCCCAAGTCTTCAGGATAGTATATGGATATAAGGATTTACAATGAGGCTTTTTTTTGTCTAAATTCCTCTCTTCTTCAGAACAATAACATTTAACATCTATATTTTCAAAATTTATGCACATTAACTCATTTAATTCTTACAATGACCCTGTGAAGTAAGTAGATCAAGTATTATTATCTCCAATTTACAAAAAAAGTAAAATAAAATAAACTGAGAGATTAAGAATTTGCCTAAAGTCACACAGTTAATACCAGAACCAGAGTTAGAACTCAAATATTCTCAGCCCAAACCCAGACCAGACCACAAGTCTCTTCTTTTCCCATGTCCTTTGGGAATACTTAGGACTATGGTTTGCTTGAAAGTTAGAATTAATTAGCTTTAGGAAATTTCCCCAAATACCAATTTACAAATAAACTATGTTATATTTTTTAAAATTCAAAATCAATGAAAGGTACTCTGGGACAGAGATGTACTTTTATTGAACCTATTGGGTCATTTAAAATGCCACTGACACTATAGACTATTATTCACCAATTTATCATAAGTGATTTATCTCTATCAGACATGTCTTTGAGATGTATATCAACCCACACATGTATTAATTCACAGAACAAGACCTTATCTACGTGCAGTAGTTTCCTATCCTAATGAAATCGCAAGTCCAATCCTATGCACACATGTGCACAGATGTGTGTGTGTATGTGTGTGTGTGTGTGTGTGTGTATGTATGTTTTATTGGATTAGCAATTTAATCATTAAAGGAATGCCTGGTGAGGAACTTCCCCTACCAATGAAGGTCAGCCCTCTTTCTCTAATTTATAGTCTTAGAAAATTGCTTAAGGGTACTAAGAGCTTAAATGACTGGTCCAATGCCACATAGCCAGTATGTATTAGATAAGTAACTTGAATTCAGGTCCTCTTGACCCTGAGGCCATCTCTTTATTCAAAATTTATATATGCATATATACATACACATGCATAATGTGTATATATATACATTATATATACTATATATACATATATAGTAGCTATACATATATGTACATCTATTTGAATGTGTGTGCATATACATATATCAAGCATATATGCATACACATACATACATGTATGTGTGCATATACATGTGTGTCAGATGTGGTCTAGCCAAGGTAGAGTACTGCAGGACCCCCAACTTCTTAGATTTCTTAATTCTTCATCCCTCTTAATGCAGCCTAAGAGCTTGATTTTCTCAACTGCCATATCACACTCAATTATACACACTGCCCCCTTTACCCTCCTTAGACTTACAGAGCAAAAACTTCTAAGGACTCAATGCCTGGATTTGCAAATATATTAGGGCACCATAGTGCACTATATCTAAGTATACACCTACCTCAGTAAGACGTGTGATGGAACAGAAATAGGAACTGGACTTGTAATTTCATTAGTGTAGGAAGCACCTGGTAAGGAACTCCCTCTGCCAATGCAGATCAGCCCTTCTCTGTAATTTAATTTATAGCCTTAGAGAGTTGCCTAGAACCCAAAAAGTTATGAACCCATGTCTCCCTGACTCCAAAGCCAGTTCACTATCCTCTCTGCCAGGATGTCTCTCATAGGATGGAATACTACTTTTTAAATCTGTATGTCCGCAGATTCACTGAATTACTCTCATGGAAGTCAAAGTGTTGCATTGGAATCCATAAAATATTAAAACTTCCAGAGGAAAGCATTCACACTACTGGGTAGATTCTTTATAGAGAATTTAGGGGAAGATGGACAAGAATCATACAGAATGAAAAGACTCAGATGGGTTACAATCAGCACTAGTGGATAGAGCCTTCCACTCATGAGGTCATTTATAAGGGGAAACTCTCCATAACTCCTGCCTGGTAAAATTACCTGTACATGAACCTATGTACATCTTTAGCTCTGACAGCTCAGTTTAATATCCATTGGCAATAAGAAGAGGAATGTTAGGGAGGGAGCCAGGAAGAGAGGATTTATGTAAAATGACTAAGTCTGAAAAGCAGTCAGGTGACAAACAAAAAAGTAAGAGACTGTAAGGAAAGCATCACTGACATAAATTGTTTCAAACCCTGTATCAATCAATCAATTAGCATTTGTTAAGCACCTGTACTATACTAGGCACTGAAGAAACAAAGACAAAAAAAATAGGCCCCATTTTCTGGATTGTTAAAAGCTTTAGATGCCAAACAGAAGAGTCTGTATATTTGACCCTAGAGGTAATAGGGAGCCACTGGAGTTTGCTAAGTAGGAGAGTGACCTGTCAGACCTCTGCTGTAGGAAAATTAAAAAAAAAAAACAACTTTTTTGGACAATAGACTGGAAAGTGGAGAGATAAGGCTGGGAAACCAATTAAGAGGCTTTTGCAGTAATCTAGCTGAGAGATAGCAAAGACTTGAACCACATTGGTGACCTTTATATCTGCTTAAAACCATCTCACCCCTTCTCAACACCTGTCTTCCCAGGAGTTTGATCTAAAATTCCTGATGCGAAGGCAGCTACCATAGCTGAGTGAGGAAATGTAGCTTCTAGTCTCGACTTTGATATTTAATGCTCTGGGTGATCCTGTTTAAACTCCTTAACTTCTGAGTGCTTCTCATTTCTCCTCTATAAAATGGGCATAATGATATCTGTCAAGTGGTACCACTGTCGTGTGGCTTAGGTAAAACGTTATGTGAGGAAGTACTTTGGAAATCTCTAAATCTGAGTAAAGTGGAGGCTGTGGTAGGGTAGTTATATTTCTGAATGAAGACCTTGTTCTTAACCCTCCTTGGGGGATTATCCTGAAGGAAGAATAAAAACAAAACCAGGAAGTGTGAAAAGACACAGCACAACCAAACACACTTGGCACAGACTGGCATAAGCTCTGCATGTAATAGCCTTGTTTTACAACTTCATAATATTACCCATAGCAGCTAATACTTTATTATGTTCACCCAAAAGCACATCATCCACATTCATTTTTTCGTGATTAAGAATGACAAGCTCTTATAGCCCACATATTGTCACCACTAAATTTCTCCTTCTAAATTTCTCCTTCTTTCCCTTTCCTGGAGGGATGCTAGGTGGCACAATGGATAGAGTACCAGGCCTGAGGTCAAGAAGATTCATCTTCCTGAGTTCAAATCTGACCTCAGACACTTACTAGCTGTATGACCCTGGACAAGTTACTTACCTTTGTTTGCCTCAGTTTCTTCAGCTGTAAAATGAGCTGGAGAAGCAAAAGGTAAACCATTCCAGTATCTTTGCCAAGAAAACCCCAAATAGGGTCATGAAGAGTTGGACAGAACTGGAAAGAGTGAACAATAACAAACCTTTCCTGGGCCCAAATCTAAGGAAAGACAAGAAGCAAATGACATGAGAAAATCCCCAAACTAGATAATCTGCTATTTCACTTGAGATGTCAAAGTGTCAATAATTAGGTCCCTTTGCTACTTCAGTAACTAAAACCCTTTGGATGGGTTTCAAGTTAGATCTGTGCTATACTCTACTTCACCAAGACTACTATTTTAGAGAGGTTCCACATACTTTGTGTTTACATTGAATATTGTCCACCTTTCAGAGTGTCTAAGGAGCTGAGCTATGTAATTCTTTATTTGTGGATTCCCAGGATGGTCTAATTTAGTCATGTCTACTTGATATGACTAAATTGTGATTGTTTACAAGAAAAAGCCTCTAACTGCTAATGCTGACATTCTCCACATTGGAAGCAGACTTTTATCTTAACAAAGAGTTTAAAACTCAAGTAATTGGCCGGGATCATGAGTAAGCAGCGCAAAAAGAGTCAGACTATATTATCTTACTTTGGTGACAAAGAAGATCAAAATATACAACCAGAAAGAGACAACAAAGCCAAAGCTCCTACATCCAAAGCTTCCAAGAAGAATATGAATCAGTCCCAGGCCTTGGAAGAGCTCAAAAGGGATTTTGAGAAGCAAATAAGAGAAGTAGAGGAAAAACTGAGAGTTTTGCAAGAAAATCATGAAAAACAAGTCAACAGCTTGCTAAAGGAGACCCCAAAAAAATACTGAAGAAAATAACACCTTAAAAAATAGCCTAGCCCAAATGGCAAAAGAGGTCCAAAAAGCCAACGAGGAGAAGAATGCCCTAAAAAACAAAATTGGCCACATGGAAAAGGAAGTCCAAAAGATTACTGCTAATGCTGCAAAATAATCTAGTAGAATGTAAGTTTGTGGAGGACAGGACCTCTTTCAGTTTTGTCTTTGTATTCCTAGCAACTAGCCCAGTGCCAGGCACAAAGTAAGTACTTAATAAATGCTTGTTGAATCGAATAATTCAAGACCAGTATTATAATTCCCATTATAAATACTCATGCTGTTTAATTAATCTATGACCCACCCCTTTCAAGAGAAGGAAGGAAAACACCAAACCTCAACACTTTTTGTATTAATTAATTAATGCACCATAAGTAAACTATCTTTAAATGAATTTTTCTCTAGCACTATCACAAAGACCACAAAACTATCATAAAAAACCAACTCCAGGATGTTTCAGGGGAAAATATTTGGGGGCCAATTCCCAATTATAGGACTACAGAAAAGGAGCTGGGTGAGACCTTAGAGATCATGAAATCTAATCCCCTACTTTATAGATGAGGAAACTGAGACCCAGAGAAGTTCAGTAATCTGTCCAAGATCATCCAAATAGTAAGTGACAGAGTAAGGATTTGAACTCAGGTCTTCTGATTATAAATTTAGCATTCATTCCACTGTATCACACTCTCTAATTAGTATGGGTTCTTAAAAGGTGTCCATGAACTTGGTTTTTAATATTTTTATAATTATCTTTCAAGGTAATTGATTTCCTTTGTAATCTTGTATATTTCATTTTATGAATTTCAAAAAACTTATTCAGAGAAGGGATCCACAGACTGCCACAGAGGTCCATGATACAAAAAATGGTTAATAACTCCTGCTCTAGGGGCTCCTCAGAATTTGGTGTTTACTTTTCTACTTCTGGGAGTGAATGGGGAATTTAAAGGTTACTTTATTACATAAAATCACCTTTTTCATAAAACACTTCAGGAGCCTGTGGTTAATATGTTGCTACTTCCAAGCCAGGGAAACCAACACATGGCAAACATCCCCAAATCCTGGGCATGCCTCTGACATGTGGTGATATTTAAGCATGTAAATGAAAAAAACCTGAACTGTGATGGTCAACGGGATGAAGAACGTCCACAAAATACTTTCACTTCTCATCACCCATGCAATTCCTGCTTTTCTATAGCTCGCTGTCTGCAAGCTTCCTCTGCCTGTGGAAACCTTTAGTTCCATGAACCACCTACCTCAACAGCGCCTGCTGCCTCTAGGGAGGAAAGACTTTGGCCTGGACAAATAACCAGTCTTTCTGTTGCATCTAAAAACCATTCATTTTTTGTACTTCTGGGCATAGATTCAAATCTGCAGTGGATTGTGGCATGTATTATATTCTGGAGACTAACTTGGGTGCCACACATCAAAAGCTACCACTTCTAAAGGTATTCTGTGGCTACTCAGTCATTTCACTTTTTAATCAAACCTCTGTTCCTGCCATGAATCCGCAGCTTCTCTGAACCCATAACACTCTGAGATGGAAGAGACTGAGAATTATTTAAGTTCTATCTTCTTTGGACAGGCCATAAAGCCTTCCTTCCTCTCAGTATTTTTTTTTTAATTTTTCTTCCCTGAAAATTTCCTTTTTTTTTTTTTAGAATGTTGAACTCTAAAAGCTAAGGGTATTGTAAAAAACACAACTTGGAAGGGTGTCGTGATAGTCCCCTCTTCAATATTTCTCTCTTCTACCACATAAACCATTTATTTTCAGAAGTTGCAACCAGGGGCAGCTAGGTGGCACAGTGGATAGAGCACCTGCCCTGAAGTCAGGAGGACCTGAGTTCAAATCCGGCCTCAGACCAAACACTTGACACATGCTAGCTGTGTGACCTTGGGCGAGTCACTTAACCCCAACTGCCTCACTAAAAAAAAAAAAAAGAAGAAGAAGAAGAAGAACTTGCAACCAGAAGTCAATGGTGAAAGGGTATCGTTCTTATGCTATTTTCCCAACTGAAATTCAAAGTTTTCTATGGAATACACCAATAGGAGGGATATGGATAGTATTTAAAGGCAACTGTGGCCTAGTGTTGAGAACAAAAGCACAGCTAGATGGTGTAGTAGATAGAGCTCAGGGCCTGAACTCAGGAAGACCTGAGTTCCAATTTGACCTCAGACACTTACTAGCTGTGTGACCCTGGGCAAGTCACTTAACCCTATTTGCCTCAGTTTCCTCACCTGTCAAATGAGCTGGAGAAGGAAACGGCAAACTACTCCAGTATCTTTGCCAAGAAAACCCCAAATGGGGTCATGAAGAGTTGGGCATGACTGAAACAAGAAAAATAAACAAAATTGTGGGCAAGGGTAAGTCCCAGATTTTTTTTTTCCTAGTTTCTTCACCTACTGACTAACTGTTTGGCTATGAATTCATTGCTTAAGCTCCATGTATGTTAAGATTTCAAATGTGGGAAAATCATTCTTTGGATGAAGTCAGTTCCCTTTCCCAAAAGCTCAGTAACAGGGCATAGTTGAGCTACAAAGGAGAAAGAAAGAAAGAAAGAAAGAAAGAAAGAAAGAAAGAAAGAAAGAAAGAAAGAAAGAAAGAAAGAAAGAAAGAAAGAAAGAAAGAAAGAAAGAAAGAAAG
>NW_020954576.1:33459960-33598452 GCF_900497805.2 Vombatus ursinus
AAAGAAAGAAAGAAAGAAAGAAAGAAAGAAAGAAAGAAAGAAAGAAAGGAAGGAAGGAAGGAAGAAAGGAAGGAAGGAAGGAAGGAAGGAAGGAAAGAAAAGGAATGAAGGAAAGAAAGAAAGAAGGAATGAAGGAAGGAAGACTGATTATCATTTGATAAAGAAAGACTTTTTTCATAGAAGAAAAAAAAACATGACCACCTATTCTAATTGGAAAGCACAACCAAATGATTAAAAAATGATAATTTTATTAGTAGCATACTTGGTAGTGTCATTAAACTTTTTTTACAGTCATTGTTTACCTGAAGTCCAAATGTGTCTTGGGATACATCTACCAAAAGGTAAAGCAACCCAGGGATCTCTGCAACTTTTCCTTTACCTTGAAAATGTTTCATCTTCTATTAAATATAATAAAAACATAATAGTTGGCATTTATGCTGCACTTTAAGGTATGCACAGCACTTTATAAAATAGCATTTCATTTGATCCTCAGGAAGGTAAGTGCTACTATTATCCCCATTTTACAGATGAAGACAATGAGGCAGACCGGTTAAGCAATTTGCCCAGAGTCACGCAGCTAGGAAGTATCTGAGGCACGATTCCACTTTGGGTGAAACTTAACTAAAGCACATTCCCTGAGAAGAAAATAAATGGTGGCTGAGCAAAGGCTCTCTCAATGACTCCCAAAGCAAGAAGGGTTAACTCTCTCTGTTTCCAGCTTCCAGCCTTCTTTGAAAAACAGCCCTGAGTACCATGAATGCAAACTGACTTTTTTAAAAAGTGGTGTTGCATGTGATAGCTGGTCCAGTGCTGTGGTGGTTGATACGGAACAAACACTTTTAAAAAATGAAAAACAGACTCAAATTTTTCAGATCATTAAAAAAGTACCTTATATCTTGGAAGTTTGGGAACTTCCATTATAAAGGCAAGAATGAACAGGACACAGTTTTCTCCATTGAAATATGAGGACCTGTAAGAATTTTTCGAGGGATTTGCTCTTCAGATGAGGTGGTGCTAAGAGTAAAATACAGTGGTTTTATATTGATGCTTTCATAACAATTAAACTCTGTAAGCCTCAGTTTACTTATTTGTGAAATAAGGAATCCTTTGTCCATACAAATTTATATCTCTGTACCTCTTGACTAAAAGTGTAGAAGTAAAGAGTAAGGCTCAGAGAATGGTATTGGTCAGGTAGGAAAAATTCAAATAAGCTGCTAAGTATAATGCCTATAGTACCTACCTCTAGAGGTCATTGCATATAATAACAGCAGCAACAACAACAACAATAATACCTACATAGCATTTTAAGGTTTTCAAAGCACTTTCCATATTATCCCATTTGATCCTCATACCTCTTTTTATTATCCTCATTTTACAGATGAGAAAACTGAAGATGAAGGAAGTTAAGTGATCGGATTAGGATCACACAGCTAATGAAAACCTGAGGCAGGATTCAAACGCAGATCTTTCTGACTCCAGCTATGTCACTTAGCTGCCTCGAAACTGATATACCATATGTAAAGTTCTTGGAAAATCCGAAGTGCCAGTTAATACTATTTTATAGCTAGACCTCAGAAGTGTGCACAATAAAACCTGTGATGAGTTCTAAATTCACACTATTCAAAGTTACAATTATGTAAAATACAGTCATTGGTGTCAGCCCATTGGAAATATGCAGTTCGAATTAAAATAATGTGACCACTCCATGAGATTCATTATTCTTACCAATTGGGACCTTAGTTGTATTATCATGACTGCTACAGCTGTATTTTTTAATTCATTCAATTTGAAAATGTTCTACTTTTTTCCCTTTCTCCACTCCAAAGTTTCTGTCATTTACTAGTTTGTACAAATAGATAAATAGGGTTCTATTTAGCCTATCTGGATCTCCATCTCCAACTCCTCCTTTCATGAAGAATTCAGTTCATTAGCACCAACTTATTTAAATAATTACTTCCTGGACCTATACAGGCTCCACAAAAATAAAAAGGGAACCAGAGACAGAAGCAGGGTGAAGACCATGACAAGAGTCACAGTCAAATTTGTACATTTTTTTTCATTCAAAAATAAATAAAAGTAAAATGAGGAAGCTTCCAGATTGCTTTACTATTTAGCCACACACTGTTAATCTGGAAAGGCCTTTGACCTCTACCCACAAGGTCTCTTATCTGTTTCCTTTCCTATTAGTTCCCAGCAAGGGCAGATTTCTAGCAAAACTTTCACCCACCTCAGCTACCCAAATGCCAGGGCAATTCATCTAACTCTTTCCTTTTCACAGAAATCTTCCCTGCCCCAACCCCCAGAACTCCCTCCTACCTAGCTCTGCTCCTCATCTGTAGAAGAAGCAAAAATCTGGTAAATATGACACTTAGAAGGTAACAGGTTTGGAATGCTCGGCATCCCAGGCTCAACGCAGTTCCTTCTTGGCCCCTCCACATATTCACTCTTGCCTCTCACCAGACCGCCTTTGGCTGCTTTGTACAATTCAAATAAAGATATCAAAACCCTCCAACTCTATAAACATTTGCTCTGTTTGCTAATCAAAGGAGCCAATAAAAACCATGCCATCAAAAAAAAAATGTGACATTCTCAACTTCCTCTTTTTAAAAATTTCTGACCCTAATGAACATTCACTAATGTCTTCCATTTTTCAGTATAGTAATTTCTTTGTAAATGGAAAGATCAGGGTAGTATTATCTCTTTTATCCTATCTCCCCCTGCACTCAACTCTTTTCTGTAGTCTACAAAGACCAGCTCTTTCCCTATACAAATTCATGTGTCAGTACCTCTGAGCTGCAGGTGTGGGAGTGAGGGGTGAAGACTCAGAGGATGCTGTTTGTCAGGAATGAAAAGTTTGAATAAGAGTTAATTATTTTAAAGGAGGCTAAGCTAGCACACCAGCCAAAGAAGAGATAAACACTGAGCTCAATTAAATCAGAAGACTGTTTTGTTTTCAGACATCTGCATAAGGAGGAATTGAAATTTTCTCCCAGAAAGCTACCAGCAATTAAATCACACTTCCAAGGTACCTGTCTGTGGCAAGGAATGCCATAACCGTAAACTCAGCTTACTAGTGTAAACAACCACATGTAATCTTCATGTCCTCATCACATTATCAGGGAGTAGGTATCTGCTATCAAGCATGTGCTTGGTAGTGCACTCTGGATCAAATAATAAGAGTAATAAGCAGAGTGAATGACAAATTGGCACCTCTTCAAATGGGACCGGTCCTTTGCTTTCCCTCAACCTCGAATTTCTAGCTACTAACAGTAAGCTGGTTACTGGAAATGTACATCACAGTGCACAAGAGTCTAAATAGTTGAATAAAGTGAATGAGCCACTTCTCACTCTTCGAACCCAAGGAGAAAGAAAATGTTCGGGTAAAAAAGGCAAAATGAGATCATGCATGAGCCGGAAATGCAAACTTTGGTCTTTCCTGGTACAAATGCCAAGATAAGGGAAGAAACTAAGAGAACTTTCCCAGGGCATACTCCTATCTCTTGTATCTTTTACTCTACATTGTTTAAACAGTTTCTTCCCCACTGGCAAAATGTGAATGGGGGGGGGGGACAAGGGGAGAGAACATATAGGTTGAATCTGAGAATTAGAGAGGAATTAAGAAGAATGTAGAGTTTTCTTTCTGTTGTTTTTGTCCCAACCTGTGAATCCTCTGGTAAAGGGAACTTGCAGTAAGGAATATTCCCACTACCAATGCTGATTCACAGCTACTCTGCAACTCTGGCTTAAAGATCATAGATTTAGAGTTGGAAAAGACCTTAGGGATCATCTGATCAAACCCCCTCATTTTACAAATGAGGAATCAGAGTCCCTGAAAGGTGAAAATGACTTGCTGACACTCATTGGGGAGCAAAGATAGCATTCAAACCCATTTAATCTAATTCCAAATTCCCTTCTTTTCCATTGCACCACACCATCTTTCTTAGCTTCCTAGAGCGCAGGAGAGGTTAAATGACTTGGGTAGGGGCAGTCTGTCGGCAGGTCAACATTGAACTCACGTCTTTGTAACTCTGAGGCAAGCTCTTTATATACTACTTTATGCTGTCTTTCTAGACTTGTCATAAGGATTAATACTAATTTTTATTAATATTGTTTTATGTTATTTTAGCATTATGAATTTATTATAAATTGGTTTATATTTATCCTACTCATTAATAATATCAATAACCGGCAGCTATGTAATACTTTAAAGTTTGCGAAGTTGTTTTACATTGTATCATTTGTGCTTCACAATCAACCTTATGAAATAAATGCCATAGCTATTATTATCCCCATTTTACAAATGAAAAAATGAGGCTCAAAGAGAATAAGTAATCTGCCCATCAATAAAAATATATAACATTCTCTTATTTGACTATTATGATAATTAAAGTAATATTAAGTCCTCAACTATTAGTAATCAAATGGTTTGAGGATATTCAAGGTTGGGGGGAGGGAGCTAAAACCTACATGGAAAAATTTTTAAGTTTTTTTAAAATCACAGTGTTGTGTGTGTGTGTGTGTGTGTGTGTGTGTGTGTGTGTGTGTGTATGTGGGTGTGAATGAATGAATGAGGGCCCAGTCCTAGGAACATGAGCAGAATTATACATATACATATATACAAACATATATACATATAAAATACATGTATGTATATGTATATGTATAGGCATTGAAGAGAGGGTACCATTATGCCAGAAGAACCTAAAAAGACTGAAAATTAGGTCTCTTCTCTCTCTCACCAATGTGGTCCAGCCCATTGATCTCCACCAATGAGGAGAGAATCCCATACCAATGGGCTTTGGGACTTGGGTTATAGCATATAGGTATAACATAAAGATATATCTGGTCTGCAGCTCTGCAATCTGCTTCCAGCTATGGGATGGTACATCTGAAGTGGTATTCACATTGGGCCAGACGTTGATATAGCTTTGAAGTAAGGTTCGTCTTCATTGTCCCACACAATGCCGTTCCCTTCTTTCTCCTCCCTTCCCATTTAGTATCTTTTGAAACATGCACTCACAGGGTGACCCAGATCCCTCCAGCCTGGAAGGGCTATATTTTATAAACTAACACACTAAGAAATTACTGGCTTTTTGTGTTACACCACCCCCACCCCCTTCCACAAGTATTTATGTTTTAAAAGGACCCAGGGAGAAAGCAGGGCTTAACCCAAATGCATAGATTTCTAAAGCTAGAGTTACAGCAATTAATGGGGGAAACATTTTGGGCAGGGGTGATATCCCTTGAATAACATCATGAGCTATAACTACCTGGCAAAGGACAGGGTAAAGGATACAGCCAGGGGTTGTGGCACATGTGTACCTGTTGAGTTTTGTTTGTTTGTTTGTTTAAGAGGATGGAGAAGATGGGGAGGAAATAGCTTGGTATATGCCCTTACCCTCTACCAAGGAGGTAGGAAAGAGGATACAAATAGCTAATTCACACAAAAAGGAGATTAAAAAAGGAACTTTGGTCTCTTCTATACTTAGGAAAATAAAATATTTCCCAAAACAAAGGGGAGTACTAAATGGAATGAATGACTAGTTAAAATGTGACCCCACTTATAATGCTCTGGGGAGGACAGCAGGCTTAGAAAACAAGCAGGTACAGCTATGCAAACCTTTAAAGTCAGAAGGCCTGAATTCCAATCCCACTTCTGCTGCATCTGACCTGTATGATCTTGAATAAGACACTTCTCTTCCCTGAGAATTGTTTCCTCATCTTTAAAATGAGGACTCAGGCTCAATGTTCTCCAAGGTTCCCTCTAGATTGAAATCCAAAGTTCTATCAGGCTTCTACTGCTCAAAGCAGCTGGCTATGGAGGGATGTGACTCTACAGCATATCTTGATCCAACAGTCATGTTATAACAGAGTTATGCTGCATGGCATTTCATTAAGTAGTGTGGAAAAAATGTTATCGTTGACATACAGAACATTAGCTTCATTCCCTTCCTAAGTGCCTTTATCATGCTGATGAGCCTGCTCAATTTTTTTTTTCTAGTTAAGCTAGTTTTCTAGCTTTTTCTATTAAGGCCAAGGAGGCTGACTGTCCATGGCAGCCCGATTGCTGGGCAGATGCCATAGCTTTCCTCTCTAAAATGTAAGTTTCCTCACTTTACTGAGTACTGACCATATTTTTCAGGACTAGGCTCCAAGCGATGATTTAAAACTTGGAGAAAAGAGAAGAATAGTAAATGGATGTGGGATGGCTTGTGTAACATTTCAGTAGGAGAAATAAAGTAGTTAGATCATCAAAATGCACGGTCTTTTAAGGCGAATTCAGGTTATCAGATGGTTTTAGGCCATCCTGATAAGAAGCAAATTGAAGCAGGGTAACCCTATCCTCTCCACCCCACTCGTCTTCAACCCAATTCAAATACTGACACTAATATCATATTCTTCTCACAAAGTAACTACCACATTTTCTTTGTCCCAGTTTTCGGATACCATTTGCTTTTTCTCAAATTCCCCTCATCCCACGCCCAGAAGATATGGAGTTAAATTAAATAAATCCCTTAAACTGGACATTATAAAATGTGTACATGACCTTCTTATATTGCTATGGCCTGAGAGCAGCACTCGGAAGGGGCGGAGGGGAGAAAGGAAAAGTCAAAAGCTCTGAAGGGTCTGTAGGAAGGAGAAATTTCTAACTCAAGAGGCGATGGAGGCTCCTACCCATGAGTCACCTTCTTGGCTTGTCACTGGTGGCCTCGAGATCAAAAATACAAAGGGTGACATCTTCACCAAATTTAAAAGAAAAGACCACCAACTGTTAGAAGAGTGAAAAGGAAACAAAGAGAGGCCTATTCTATGAACTAGTCTGTCTAGACAGATGACTAAACAGGGGTCCCTCCAGGGTTAGACTTGAATTTCCTCTACTCAGCCTGCTGGATATTTAGCTATGAAGAAAACTGTTTAAAGACTGTAACACAGATCCAACCCCTCCTGCACTGCCCGGAGAATAGCTTAAAAGTTGTTTCAGTGAAGCCGCATGTGTTAAAGCTTCAAGCAGGGATCACCAATTGAGACAAGAAGAGCCCTAAAAATACTTAGGCTGTCTGGCTGAGGACCCAAGTGCACAGACCTAAATTTCTCTTTATAACCCCACTGACAGCAGCTTGAACTCCCAAAGGGAGACTTGTCTAATCTAGGTGTCCCTGCAGGAATATCCATGGTGGGAATGCACAGGAGTTGGGCTTCTCTTCTTTCATAATGGCTGGCAAGCAGCTTCTCTCTTGATCCTGGGATGCCCTAGGGACTCAGAGCCTTTTTGAGCCCATAATATGCTTTTATGAAGAATGCTACTTAAAATAACAACAAAAGTGAGCCATGCTTGAGCAAGGCTAAGCAGAGGCTGCAGTGCCATGGTGATTAGTGTTCAGAGTTCCTCTAGATAAGCAATTAAAAGATGGCTGAAAGACTGGATGGCCTGGTGAAAAAAAAAAATCTGGGTTGTGGCCAATTTAGACCCTCTGTTCCTGATAACCCATGAAGTTCTTGGGCAAGTCAAGAAGCATTTATTTAATAAGAATTGCTATAATGGAGGAGATAGCAGGCAAATTATGTGTGTACAAGATCTATACAGGGCAAATTGGGAGTAATCTCAAAGGGAAATCACTAGCAATGGGAGAGGGGAGACAGGGAACCCTGGAAAAGCCTTTTGCAGGAGAGCATTCTAGGCATGGGTTACAGTCAAAATGCAAAGAGATGGAGTGTTCTATACAAGGAACAGTCCAAAGTTGTTGGATCATAGCCTATATGGATGAGAGTAAAGTGTAAGGGGGACAGCCAGGTGGCTCAGTGGATAGAGTGCTGGGCTGGAAGTCAGGATAACTCATCGTCCTGAGTTCAAATCTGGCCTCAGACACTTACTAGCTGTGTGACACTGGGCAAGGCACTTAATTCTGTTTGTCTCAGTTTCCTCATCTGTAAAATGAGCTGGAAAAGGAAATGACAACCCACTCCAATATCTTTGCCAAGAAAACCCCAAATGGGGTCATGAAAGGACTCAGCAATAACAACAAAGCATAAGAAGATTGGATGAAAGGGGGCAGGCTATGTATGGCTTTAAATGCCAAACACATGGTATTGTATTCGATCTTAAAGGTAACAGGGAACCACCATAGTTCATTAAGGACAGGAGTGACATGGTCAGACCTGTGCTTTAGGAAAGACAATCACTTTGGCATCTGAGTGGAGGACGGACTGGAATGGGGAGACTATTCAGGCAGGAAGACCAATCAGAGGCTATGGAAAAGTCCGGACTTGATGTGATGAGGGTACACCAACATGACAGCTAGGTCAGAGGAAAGTAGTGGATATAGACAAGAGATGCTGTGCAGGGAAAAATTACTTAGCTTGGCAAATGATTGGAAAGGGGAGGGGGGCAGGGCAGGGGGAACACATGAGAGTGTAAGGAATTAAAAATGTCACTGAGGTGAATAGGAGGATGGTGGTGTCCTACAAAGGGATAAGGACATTGAGAAGAGGGAACGATTTAGGGAAATCATAATTAATTCTTTTTTTTTTTTTGGAGATGTTCAGTTTAAGACGTGTACTAGCCATCTAATCTGAGATGTTTAAGAGGCAGCTGGTAATGCAAGACCATGCATTATTACTATTATAAAATTCAATTACTCCCTCACTCACTCACCAATTCACTCATTCATTCAACAAATATTGATTGAACACCTACTATTCCTTAAAGTGAAAAGGAAGGTGTGTGAAGGCTATTGGTCATTTTACCCAGCATACAGCTATCAAAATTTCTAGAACTTCTACCTGTTGATAGAGACTGGTGCTATACTATCTATTATAAACATCAGTGAATTAAAAAGTAATCACAAATAATAACCCAAAGTAACCAGTTTGCAAAAAAAAAATGGCTGACACTTTCTGTGAAAGGAATATAAACATATACATCAAGAGTTTTTAATATTTACTTCTCATCCTGAATAAATCATTATTCATCTTAGGAAAGTAGCTATCTGCAAGAGTATACTACTTCCCTTTATAACAGTAGGAGGCACCATCTTCATTATTTAAGTGCTTTTAAATCATAAATTCAGAAGAGACATTATAGGTTATTTAATCTAACCCTCTCACTCTATAGAGAAAGTGCGGTCAAGAGAGATAAAATAACTTGCCCAAAATCACATCTAATTAAGGGTAAAGATCAAAATAAAACCAATGAAGCAATGAGGTGGCACAGTAAATAGAGCTGGGCCTGGAGTTGGGACGACCTGAAAAATTCAAATCCAGTCTCAGGCATAGACTAGCTGTGTCCCTCTATGCAAGTCATTTAACCTCTGTTTGCCTCAGTTTCCTCAACTATAAAATGGGAATCATAATAGCATCTAACTCCCAGGGTTGTTGTGAGGATCACAGGAGATAATAGCTGTAAAGTGCTCAGCACAGTGCCTGGCATGTAGTACTTAATACTTAAGCACTTAATAAAATGCTATTACTTCTTCTCCCCTTCCTCTGCCAGTGCTGAGATGGTATGGTACAAGCGTAAAGATCACTGCATTTGGAGACAGAAAACTTGTGTTCAGTCAATGGATCAATCAGTCAATCAGTAAGCACACAGAAATGAACCATCTCTGACCTTAATTAACTTACATTCTGTCTGAGGAGACAATATATATATAAAAGTATATACAAATCCCAACTCTGTCACTTACTATCTGAATGACCCCAATTGGACAAATCATTTAATCTGTCTTGGCCTGAATTTCCTCATCAGAGAAATAAGATGGTTGAACCAGATGGCTTCTAAGGGCCCTTCCGGCTCTAAATCTATGAGTCTGTGATTCTAGGTTTCTTTCCACAGATAGGAAAAACAGAGGAATGCAGTCAGTAGGTCAAAGGCAGCCAGGGAATACTATTCTTTTGATTCTAATACCAGTGGAGAATGTCTTGAACTCTGCTGTCGAACCTGGAATTTCACAGGTTTTTACTGTGACAGTTTAGAAACAAAGTGGGTTAAAACACAACAGCAACTAGAATTCTCCAAAGAATACAACAAACCCCTTTTCCTAAATATAGAATGTTTTCCAAATTCAAACAGGTACACTTGAATTCTCTACTCATCCATCTTTAAAAAAAAAATTTTTTTTGGTGTTTTATTTTTTGCTGCTAACTCAAAATTCCTTATACAAAAGGGGGGATGCCAAATCTCAATGGAAAAAAGCACTGTGCCAGGAATCAGAGGACTTAAAATCCTACCTCTGCCACTAACTACCTAAGAGCCTAAGTTTCTTCATCTGTAAAATAAGGGGTGGGGTGCATCCTTGAGGCCATACGTAGCCCGCTAGGTCCTAAAGTGTGGCCATTTGACTGAATCTAAAATTCACAGAACAAATCCCCTTAATAAAAGTATTTGTTCTATAAAACTTGGACTCAGTCAAAAGGCCGCACCCAAGGGCCTAGAAGGTCACATGTTCCCCACCCTTGGACTAGGTGGTCCCTGAGGTACTTTTCAACTCTAAATATAGAATCCTATGATGCTAAATTTAACATAACTGAAAAAAAATTCATGGTCTCTACATGTTGCTGCCATATTAGTAGCAGAAACTTAGTCTACAAAGTCATGAAAGTTTGTTTAACAGGTAGGCAGGCCTCCTGAGTTTCTGAATGGATGCTTAAGCCTCAGGGCAGATGATCAAAATACACGACCTTCACTCTGCAAGATCTAAAAGTTGGTCCAAGTTTTCATGAGGTTATTGGAGTTTCCATAGCTATTCATTAGGTTGGCTGCTCATGGTACTTCACCTGTTTTGTTTCTGAAAACCAATCTGTTCTCTTCCTAACAATAACACTGAAGTAAATGATCCTTGAAGCCACACTGGCTTCAGTTCCATGGGGAGCTGCCTTCCTCCTTTCCTGGATGCACATAAAGGGCTGAGGTAAGTAGCAGTCTTGGGAAAACAGGCAAGGTACACCAGCAAAAGGGAAGCGATCTACGCTGAATATGCAAACGCATACAAATCTGTACTGGGCGCTTGAGACCCAAGATGTGATCCAAGGAAATATTAGAAAAATATGGCCTGACCATTTCGATTTTGGAGGAATCCAAAACCAATTTAGGCTCTAGTCTGTGGACAAAGTTCATATTCAGCAAAACAGCTCCAGCAGTTGCATCATACATACAACAGGGCAATTCAGAAAACACAGATGTCCAGCCATGTGCAAAACAATGCTTTCCTTTTTTCCTCTTCTTTCCAGCCCCCACTCCTCACCCCTACCAGGACCCCAAAGAGCAGGATGGGAAAAGAGCAGCATCTGTTGTTACTAAGAATAAGCTGTAGAGATGATTATTTATGAACTTGTAAGACCCAAGGAACCCAAGGAGCTCAGGGCCTGTCAGAAAGTTGAACTGCCGGCTTTGCATCGCATTAGGGATGCGCTCGCTCATTGTCTCCGTTACATGCAATCTCTCTGGTTTTTCTAACCAGTCTAAAGAAGCAAGATTCCACATAATCTTCCTGATAAGTGTTTGTTAGAATACTAAGGCTTAGTTTTATACGGAATTCTGAAAGACTATGAAGTACATGATGTTTGCATTGGCAAGGGACTCAGAGAAAATAAAGAACACTCCTTAAAAAAAAAAAATAGGCTGAGAAATGTGGAATTACACCAGAGATTAGAAAACTGGATAGCTGCGCTCCCTCTAGGCAAATGGTGGGGGATTCAGTTATGCTAAACTGGAAATGTAATTCAGATCATTACCATAGAGAGAACATAAGAGATATTTCTAGGCTTCTCAGGGCCATGGTGGCTCTTACTTAGGACCCCCAAGGGTCAAGGTGTTCTGCACTAAAGCAAAGAGCGTTTACAGAAAGGTTCCAATATTATATTATATTTAGAGAAGTAGATGCTGAGGCACAGAGAGTTTTAATTTCTTTAACACAGTTAAGCCACACATAAGACTGTGCTACAAACTCCTTGGCAAAACTGGCTATGCCATATTACAGATGATAAACTTGTCTTAATTACAAAAACCAAATTACATGTGAAAATGGTCCGAAACGAAGTTTATTTTTCTTTTTTAAATATAGAGAAGAAGCATCATGTAGTGGGTATAGTACTGGCCTTCCAGTCAGGGAAAATCCAGGTTCAAATCTGCCTCTGCTACATACTGGCTGTGTAACCCTGAACAAGTCACTTTTCTTGTTTCTACTCTTTACATCTCATATAATTTTTCCTTCTTACCTAGTCACCATCCTGGTACAAACTCTCATCACCTCTCATCTGGACTATAAAAGAGCCTGCTGGTTGGTCTCCCTATCTTGTGACTCCCTACTCCAATCCATTCTCCACTCAGAAGCTAGTGATTTTCTTAAAGCACATGTACTGACCATGTCATCCCCCTTGTCCCAAAATCAATAAATTCCAGTGGCTTCCTACTATCTCCAGGATCAAATAAAAAATCCTGTTTTGCATTAAAGCACTTTACAACCGTGTCCCTTCCTATCTTTCTAATTTTTTTTTTGTCTTCTTCCCTTTTATATGCTCTATAATGGACCAACACTGGCTTCTTTGCTATTTCTCACATAGGACATACTATCCCCTGACTCCATATCTCATGCCTTTTCACTAGCTGATCCCCATGCTTGCGCTCTCTCTCTCTCTCTCTCTCTCTTTCCTCTCTCTCCCCCCTTTTCAGATACATTTTAAACTAAAGTGTTTGAAAGCACCTGAACCATTATAGTTACCAGGCCTAGGCTGCTACATTAGAACCCATGGCAATCACCAGTCCAAAATTAGAGGGACTGCAAGGCAAGCAACAACATACATCCTCATCTCCTTTTAGACTGTTCTGAATCCCATTGGAATCTCATTTCTCTCTCCCGATCCATCCTTCCTCACTTCCACCTCCTGGCTTGAGAATTTCAGTGACAATGCTTTGCTATTAGGAATTTAAGAATTGAATGCAGTGGAAATCCTACTCATTGGGCAATATGCAAATACTTGGTAGCTTTCAGGACCCATCTAGGATCGTGGATTCACAGCTGAAAGGTACTGTAGAGGTCCTGAAGTATAGCCCTCTCATTTTAATATTCTACTTTCACAGTCTCATTTGGGCTTTCAAGCAATAGTACTTTCTAACCTTTATGTCTCAAGGTCTATTAGTCAAGTCTAAAGGCCCAGTTGATCCCAGCTATATATCCTCAACTGCACAAAGAAGCCATGAGCTGGACATTAAAGGTATGAGAAAATAGGCCACTGCAGATACTCACTTAGCAGATACCACTCTACTCCCTACAACAGCGAGCAATTTTGCTACCTCTGAAGCGAGCAGAAGCGGCAATCCTTTGTTAGTGAGCTCTGGGGAATGAATCTCTATCCTGGTCTACAATGTAGAATCACAGAATGTTAGAGCTGGAAAGGACCTTAGTCCATTCCCTCTTTCCATGTGGTGCAGAAAATTGAAGTAACTTACCCAAGATCACACAGTGAATTACGCATAAGGACTAAGACTAAAACTCAGACAAGTTTGATCATATCAGCTTCTCATCAGGCCTGGCTGAAGTAGAGGGTAGAAGAATGGAATAGACTGATTTAATATTTCAAGACTTTCAACACATAGAAGACACCCCTCTAAAGAGAAGATAAGGAAAACTGAGTCTCTGAAGCACCTAGACCTACATCTATTGTATACTCAAAGTACACTAGAAATGCTGTGATACTATTTACAAGGGAAGGAGTGGGCACCTGGAGTGGATCTGTCTTGGATCATGATGTAGTGGACAGGGCACTGCATTGGGGGTCAGTAATAATTAATATTAATTCATATATTAGAAGTTCCTTCTACCTAGACCCCTGTCTTAATTGTATAACTCCTTCTACAGTCTTCATTTCAGAAGAACATCCAAGCCATTTCACTCCAGATTTTTCTCTACCATGCCCCAGAAATCTCTCTATCCTGAAACCTTATTCCAACTATGGAATTCACACATCAGAAGTACTCAAATACCCAAATCTCCCTCTGATTGATTGGATGGATCCTCCTTGGACCCTCAATTTTAAAAGGACTCCAGGGCAGTATTGTCTCATTCCTCTACAGGCTGTACTACAGACTTTCTATACCATGTACCCACTCCCACCCTAGCTGGGTACCTTCTAATCAACCCTACTCCCATTAGAATATAAATTCCTTGAGGGCAGGGACTATTTTCCTTTCTCTTTTACTTGTTTTTGTATTCCCAACACTACCTAGAAGGTAGTAAGTGCTTAGTGAAAGCTAATTGACTTCCCTCCATTAGAATGGAAGCTCCCTGAGGGCAGAGGCTGTTTTAGTTTTGTCCTTATATTCCCAGTGCTTAGCACAGCTCCAGGTGCATAATACATATTTAATATATAATTGTTGGTTAGATATCTAGTTTGCAGTAGAATTTGAACTAGAATTCATTTCAGTGATGCTTTTCCTGGGGCTTCTTATTTTGTTGTTTCTTCTCATATTTCAACTTAGATATATACACAGTAAACTAAGAAACTCTGAGGAGACTTGGAGATTTCTCAAAGCAGCTTACTGGACAAAATTCTACAATAACTATCTGAGTCAGGGCAGCCATACCGTAGAGCTGAACTCAGGAGACAAAGTGGGTCAGAAACCCCATAATTCTCACTGCTTGGGCTGCCAGATTCATCTTTCCATGTAAGGAGCAGCTACAAAACTAATTCAAGGTAAGAGGGTGGGGTTGGTTTTAGTGTATGGACTCTCATGCACTGTATGAATCACCCAAGCTATTTAATTTAGCAGTGATTTTTTTTTCTATTATTGTCCCCATTTAAATCAGTCGGTCAGATTTTTGCCTGTGGTAACTCCCCTGGAAGAGAATAGTACTAAGCAGTAAGAAAAAACTTTGTTGACCTGAAAATGCCTTTTGGCTGTGACATTAGAATTTGCATTCTGTCTAAGGCTAGATTCTCAGCCCACTGAATGCGGGAATGCTCAGCATGGGACTCTGGCCATGAACGGGCTGGAAAGTCTCGACCAAAACACAACCACAGGGAACTGCTCTTTAGCTTCCAAAATTCCCTTCCTGCTCCACAGCTGCCCCAATTAAACGCACTTGGATAAGGGAATTTAGTCCCATGCATAACCGATCCAACTTCTAAACTCGGCACCCACTTCTTGCGTTTGGGATCTCAAGTGATTACAGTGCTCCATACCATGTAAGTACACTCACTCTTTAGACCCTTGTTGGGAGTGATCTGCTCACTCATGTGGAAATGGGTGTTACAGACTAGAAAACAGGGTTAACTCTTCACTGATTATATTCAGGGCAAGGAGGAAGAGAGACAGTCAACTGGGCAAAATAGCACTGAGCCCAGATTCTCCCTCACTGTGTAATCCTGAATAAGCTTATATGCATCTTCAGATCTGCCATTTATCTCCAATAAACTGAGATCATTAAAAGTTGTTCAATAATCAGCTGAAAATCCAAACCCACCAAAGTGGATGCACTAATTCATGGGCCTGTAGGATTACTGGAGTTAAAAATGGAAGAGCCCTTGGAATCATCTAATCAGACTTTTATTGTACAGATGAGGTTAAAGTCACATGGAGATAGATGTATGTATGTATGTACATATAATATACATTTGTATGTATATGCATGCACATGCATGTTTGCATGTTGTCTCCTGCATTAAACTATGAGGTCCTTGAGAGCAGGGACTGTCTTTTGCCTTTCTTCGTATCTGCAGAACTTAACACAGTGCCTGGCACGTGGTAGGCACTTAATAAATGTTTATTAACTGATACACACACACACACACACACACAAACACACACACAAACATATACTTCCTAAATTGTTTACCCTTTGGACTTCTGTATCCCCTGGAGAACCTCTCCAGCCTCTGAAGACATTCTCCTTTTTGGTCATGTTAGCAGGAATTAATGAGGAAGATCTTTCCCACAAAAAACAAATAAATAAATAAATAAATAAATAAACAAAAATCAAACAAAATAATTTAGACAGGTGGAAAGTAAATACTGTTTTAAACCGAGAAGTGTTTGAAAGCACCTGAACCATTATAGCTGTCAGGCCCAGGCTGCAACATTAGAACACGTGGCAATCACCAGCCCAAGATTAGAGGGACGGGAAAGCAAGAGGCGCCATAGGTCCTGGTCTCCTTCTAAACCATTTCCAACATCTCCTTGGAATAGAGACACAGTTCATGCAAGATGACAGAGATGGCCCTCGAACTGCTTGGCACCAGTCGTTTCCACTTAACGAGTGTTCAAAATCACACTCAGCATGGAGAAATTCACTCTGACCCTGGATGCCTGCCCCCTGGCACATAGTCACTTACATTTTTACTCAATTACTATTTCTAAGAACAGAGACGAAAGAAATGCAGACCCCCACTGCTCAGCTATACTGCACGAAAGATTTAAAAGCGGTCAATAGATTTTTCTCTCTGGACTGTGGGCTAAGATAAAAGCTCTGGTTCTCAAGCACTAAATGGTAGATGCTGTCTCCTCTTGCTCCTGCTTTTCCCCCTTGCATCCACGGAGATGCACTCCTGAATTTTCCAAACTAGCTGAGAAGTGTACTGAGCTCTCATTTTTAACAAGGTTGAAAGCAGGGACCTTGTAATAGACTGATAGGACATAACCCAAACCAAGAAGGAGTGTCTAGGAAGAAATACTGCTCAGGTAACCAGGATAGATTGATTGTTCAACCTATTTGCCGTGGTAATAATGGATGAAAAGGAAATTAGCCCAAAGTGAAAGGGCTGCTTTTAAGAGGACAGAGAAAGAAAAGAAAAGAAAAGGAAAGAAATGTTTTGGCCCCAAATCAGTTTCAAAATGAGTTGTACAGAGGACAGCAAGTCAGACTTTTGGCTCTTGGATTCAAATTATGACATGAAATTAAAGTGAGAGATTTTACACAATGCAAACAGAATGAACCTCTCTCTCTCTCTCTCTCTCTCTCTCTCTCTCTCTCTTTCTCAAGTAAATGTTGAAAATAATAAAGAACAAGCCTGACTTTTAAGAAGATACATGAGAAGACACTTCCATTCCACCCCTTTGCAGAGGTAGGAGGTCCACAAGTTATTATACAATGCACCTATTTTCAGAGTTTTTCAATATATTGATCAGTTTTGCTGATTTTTTTCCTATTCTTTTCTTTAATCTTTAAAAAAATTATTTGTTTTATGGGATTGCTATCTGGGAGGGAGAAGATACTAACAATGCAAAAAATAAGACAATAAAAACTTATTTTTTAAAAAAAGAAAGTGAGCTATCTTAAACAGATATTGCTTCAGAATTGTCCATATCATACGACGGAAGAAGAGGAAAATAAAATGTCCTCATTTTCAGCATCAATTAGGTAGCTGGTTCTTCTTTTTTTTTCCTTTTAAATGCATATTAGGGCTCATAGTCCCAGAGGAGGTTTCCCAGTATTAAGAGAAATATACATCTTTTTAGAAGCCAGCTCTTCTGAGGAAACCACAGGCCAGGGTGCTGTGAAATAAACTATAGTGATTCTTTAGAAGTGAGGTTAGGCCTGACAAATTGCAGAGTATAATATCCAAGTAAACCAGTCCTCAGCTGTAGTCATTATCTGGCAAACCAGCTTGGGTAGAAATGAGAAGATTGTTTCTCTCTGAATCTTGAACCTTCACCCATTTTTGGAACCCAACCGAAGCCAAAAGTCTTCACTGGCCTCAAGAGCATGGAGCAAACACCATCCTCTTCTTCCTTTCACCCTGCCTGTGCACAGCTGAACTCTCATGGAGATCAGAAAAGAAAATGAATGTAAGGTTCAGATTGTCCAGCCAGCCAGCTCCACACCTAGCTGTATCATTCTCCTGAATTTTCTACTTTTGCATAGCTGTTTCAAGGTGCTTTCAGCAAGGAAGACTGCCTCAGTTTTCTATTTGCAACTCTAAAATTTAGTACAGCGCTTGGCACACAGTAAGCCCTTAATAAATGCTTTTCCATTCCAAAGTAGACAAGATACCCACAAAGAGATCTTGGAACATTACCCAATTTTCTCTGAGATATAACTCAATCCTACAAATGTTTATTTATTCATTTATCAATTATAAATTACTCTCTTTCCAGCACTCTATAATCCAGTAAAATTGGCCTTCTCTCTGTTCCTCACATGTTCTCTCCATCTCCTGTTCTCATGTTTTGTACTGACCATTTCTTATGCTTAACAATGCATATCCTTCTCACTTTTGTCTCAGAAAGTTCCTCTTCCTCCTACAAGATATAGCTCAAGCAGCACCTTCTGAATAAAGTCTTTCCTGATTCCTACACCTGCTAGTGTCTTCCATAACTACCTAGTATTTTAGCATTTTGTATGTATCTGTATTTGAAATCTCCAAAGGGCAGTTGTTGATGTGGGACCTGGGCTGAGTAGAGGGGTGAAGATTGGATCTATAGATCTCATAAGTGTCTACATAAAAAATACTGTTTTAAATCAAGAAGTGTTTGAAAGCACCTGAACCCATTATAACTGTCAGGCCCAGGCTGCAACATTAGAACACGTGGCAATCACCGGCCCAAGATTAGAGGGATGGGACACTACCGTATTGTTGCCATATGCTGCTACCAATGGACATATTATTATTAAACTCATGTGAACTGATAAGATCTTTGGAGGGCACCCACAATTAGTGTGCATGCACTCGATGAAGATCCTTGCAAAGGAGACTGAGGAGTGGTCAAACAGGAAGAAAATCAGGAGAGTACGGTGTCATGGAAACCTAGACAGAGGTAAACATCCAAGAAAGGATGGTAAACAGTTAAATTCCAGGTAGGTCAAGAAGGATGAGGATTGAGAATTGCCATGAGATTTGGCAAGTAAGAGATCATTGATAACTTTAGGGAGAATGGTTGAATCTTAAGATCAGAAGCCAGGTTGCAGAGAGTTTAGAAGTAAATGTTTGGAGTCTAAAATGCTTTGACCCCTCCAAATGAAAAGCAATTTACAAATGAATCTACAAGCTATTATTTGCTCCAGAAATTCATTATCCTGAATTTCTGAATCCTAAGAAAACACTGATCATTTCTATTAGCATAAGATACCTTCTTGGCCAAGTAACAGAATTGCCCACAAGCCTGAAGGCATGAATGCTTTATAACCAGTGCTATTAGGAGCTCCAGGTGACGAATTAAATAACATTACCATATGCTAATGGTTACTAAGTAATGAAATATTTTACTTTTGAAGAACAGCAGTCAGACCTGGTAAACTGGTCTATATTTTCTCCCAATTAGAAATTTAACAGTAATAACTTCAGTTTAGCAGGAACTATTGCTCTGAGTCCAAATACCTGCCCATTTGCCTTAAAAAGGCTAAAACACTAGAAGTATAAATGCCTAATTCATTACTTAGTAAAAAATAGTAAAAAAAAAATTCCAAAATAGTTATAATAAGTAGAAAATTAATGATGATAATGATGAAGATTATAGCTAATAGTTCTGCCACTAATGAACTCTATGACCTTAGGCAGGTCACTACAAAATGAAGCACATGGTCAACTTTAAGGTCCCTTTCAGCTCTAACAGTGGGTGATTCCTTTATTTGCCTACTTCCTTGTTCCCTAAATTTTTGAAATCACCTATCTTTTGTTCAACTAGGCCTTATCTTTTAGAAGTGCCATAGGATTACAGATTCAGAGCTGGAAGGGACCTTAAAGGTCATCTAGTCCAATCCCAACATTTTACAGATGAGGAAACCAAGGAAGGACCAAAGGAGTAGAATGACTCACCAAGGTCATATAAGTACCTAGTGGCAGAAATTGAACCCAAACCCTCTGACTGAATTCAGTGTTTTTCCCACCATACCACACTGTCTCCATTGTGGCTAGGTTTTCATTCATCCCTGATTGAAGGACTTTCTCTAATGACAGGAAAAGATCTTATAATTTCAAAGTTGGGAGAGAACCATGGAGTTCATTAATTTTTACTAAAACCCTTACCTGATATATGAATTCACTCTACAAGAATCCTGAAATAGTTGGTCATCCAGCCTTTGCTTGAAGACCTCTGAGAATAAGCATTATTTCAATTCATTCTATTTTAGGAGGAATCCGATTATTAAGAAACTTTTTCTCACATTGAGCTGAAATCTACTGACTATGACTTCCACTGGTCCTACTGCTAACACTGGAGGCCAAGAAGAGTAATAAGCTAACTCTGTTTATTCATTGGTATTGGGAACTCCCATGTGGGGAAACTCCCTCCAATAATGCAGGTCAGCATCTTTTCTATAACTTATAGTCTTAAGAGAGTTTAATAGGACACTGAGAAAGTGACTTGCTCAGGGTCACATTGCCAATATTTGTCAGAGGCAAGATTTAAGCCTAAGTCTTCTGGCTTCAAGGATAGCTCTCTATCCACTATGCCACAAAGCCTCACTCCAGCAGAAAAAGTCCATCTTATATTTAATGAATATAAAAATCAGACTTCTAGGAAATAATTATTATAGCATATGATTGGGACATCATCACTCAAACAAATCCTGACCACCTTTATGAGTATCTGATAGATTTTTACCTCTGGCTTGCCTTGCAGCAAAGGTAGAATTTACAATTTATATGCTAGGAGCCTAAATCCAAAGTCAGAAGGGACCTCAGAAGCCATGCAGTCAAATTTTCATTTTACCATGAGGAAACTGAGGCCCAGGAAGTTAAGTGACTTGCCCAAGGCAACAAACATCTAAGCGTATCATCTTTCCTTTGCCCATGCTGCCTAACATGAATAAGTCAGAGGTGAAGTGTTCTGGGAAATTTGACTCTTCTCTTCTCAAGTGCCTTAAACAATATGCTGAAGCTATTAACTGTGCTAACAAGATTTCAGTACTATACTGTGATCTGCTGCATCGTATTTTCCCAGTCAGAATACTACTTATTTCAGGTGTAGGGGATTGAACAATCTGAGCATTATGGGGGCATGAATGAAGGCCTGTCACTCTCTGTTCTGCAATCAGACACACTACCATATTGTTGCCATATGCTGCTACCAATGGACATCTGCTCACATATGCTCCCAACAATAAGGAACCATATTGTTTATTTTTAAATCCTTTTTGTAACGGCTTACAGAGAAAAAAACCTCAAATAACCAGTTAGCAAAGACAGGAAGCTACACTGATATAAACTGTTTGCTCCTCACCAGATTAACAAGTCAAACAAAGTTTTCTCACTACTATCTGACCTTTGAAGGAGAGATGCTGAAAATTGTTCTCTTAAATACAAACCTTAAACAAAATAACCAATGAGAAAGAAACAGTCAGCGGGACTCTGGCTCAGTTAATACTACTTTCCCCCAACTCCTGTATTAGGCATTTCTTGGGGGATTTAACTCCTTTCCCTGGGAAACAGCACCTTCTTCAGGCCACTGTCTACTGTGTTGCAGAACAGAGACAATCTTTTTTAATTAGCTGAACTCAGAATTTCTCCAGTCACCAAGTGCACAAGGATAGGATAACCACTAACAACTTATATCAAACAGGAGTCAAGTATGTAAATTTAGTTTACATTTAAGAGGTGAATAGAACCTGGAAAAGTCACCATTAGATAGATCTACAGGGTGGTCAAAAACCTTTCCTTATCTACAGGGCAATCAATACCTCTCTTTGCAGCCAAATGAACTGAATTGAATTGAAGTCAGTATCTTCAATAATTCAATTCATGGGATCATAGATTTATAATGGGAAGGAACCTCAGAGGCCATCCAGTTCAAGTCTTCATTTTGCAGATGAGGAAATTGAGGTCCAGCAAAGTTAAGCAACCATCACAGATGGGATTTAAACTGGAATCCAACCCAATACTCCTGCTGCATCCAATTTTATAGTATTCTGGCTACTGGAAAGAATTCACTGTTGCTCTGGGATGGGCTGGGCTCAGGCCAATCCCATGGTTTAGGTTCAATACTGGAATAAAATGAGACATTTGTAGGTCATTCAAAAGTTAACAAAAAGAGATTTACTTAGCCATAGCAAGGAGGTTGTTCAACAAGGATAGGCACTGAGGAAATTTCAAACTGATTCAGTTGAGTGAAAGTCCCTCATCGAACTACCCATCATGATCCACCAGACAAGCACTATGGCATACCTTGAGCTCCTCCTGGCTGCTTTGTACTTAGAAGACCAGAAGGTGATTTCTGAGACTTTACTCCCCTGAGCCAATCAAGACTCGGGTAAGGTCTTGCTACCTTCCCAGGATGGGGTGTCTCCTCAGAGCTCAGAGACAGCCTTATTACTTATATTTTATAACTTTCATTTTTGAATGTTTTGTGATGGTTGTTCTTTACAATGTTGTTGTCATTGAATATATTGATTTCCTGGCTCTGATTACTTCAGGTTGCATCAGTTCATGTAAGATTTTTCATGCTTCTCTGTACTCATCATGTTAGTCATTTCTTACAGTACAGTAATATAGATAGTTCTTGCTTTATGTAAATGTGCATTATGCTAATTTTACTTTACATAAAAAATCCTAAAAGAAATCTGCATTCCAAAAAAAAACCCATGTTAACTTTACTGTACAGTATTTACTGTGCTTTCTCTCTGTCTCTCTCTCTTTCTCTCTTTCTCTCTCTCTCTCCCCCCCCATACCCTTCAGCTCCACAGCCTCCCGCCCCCCCACAAAAAAATCCCTCGAAGTGAAAGCAAAAGAACAGACTAATGGAGACATTACCACTCATGGATGGGGGGCTCCACTTGAGACCTTCTGAGAGAGGAGACCTTTGCTGTGTTTCACCTATCCACCTGAGTGACTGCCTCTGCCTGTTCCCTATCCTCTGCTGTCTATGTCTGCCTTCCCTACAACCCTCACCCCTGTGTTCTTCCTCTTGGTTCTGGCCTGACCCCAGTGTAGCTGGCCCTGCCCCACATGTTCCTCCTCCTGCTTCTCTCTCCTGGCCCCCTCCCTCCATCAGAGTGCCGCCCCCTTTCTGCTTCCCTCTCTCCTTTCCCCACATCTGTGGGTAAATTCATATTATGTAAAAATCGCTTTATATAGAGATCTGAGGAATGTCCATTTACATAAAGTGAGAACAGTCTATATTCTATTAAGACATTTATGTCCCACAATTTGTTTAGCCATTCTCTAATCAATGGACATCTGCTGTTTCTAGTTCCTTGCTACCACAGAAAGTGCTATCTAAATTTGGGGGTATCTGTGGCCTTTCTTCTCATCAACAAACAGAAAGAATGCTTAGAAATAGTTTGTCACCCCTTAAAAGTGTGTGTATATGTATAAGTGAACACCCTAAAAAAAAACTAATGCATAGCCGTCACTTTTCCTTGCCTTCCCTTCCATCCCCTCCAATATATTCACACACAAATACATACATACATAAACACATACATGCATATTTCTTCTCAAGGTCTAAGACAGTTGCTTGGTGAGTTGCCTTTTTTATGTCTCTCTGCTCAAGCCTATAACTTAGGACTTGTATCTGTGAATGTCCTTTTCTGGATCTGATACATGCCCTGCATCTCTTTTAGTATAACACAAAAATCTTACAAAGTAAAGCAGGTACTACCATTTCCTCCAAGCCCCAACATTAAATGAGGTTCTACTTGGGGGAATCCAATACTAACTTGGTTTACTGGAACATAAGTTTCTTGAAGGCAGAATCTCCCTTTTTTATTTGTATCAATGGAACCTAGCACATTATCTAGCATATAACAAGTGCTTTAAAAAATGCTTTATTGTTGTTGAGTAGTAAGTCATGTCTGACTCCTCTTTGTGACCCCATTTGGGGTTTTCTTGGCAAAGATACTCGAGTGGTTTGCCATTTCCTTCTCCAGCTCATTTTATAGGTGAGAAAACTGAGGCAAACAGCATTAAGTGACTTGCCCAGAGTCACACAGTTAATAACTGTCTGAGGCCAGATTTAAACTCAGGTCTTTCTGACTCTAAGTCTGGTGCTCTATCCACTGTGTCACCTAGCTGCCCCAGTAAATGCTTACTGATCCCATAACAAGGGCTTAATAAATGCTTGTTGATTCATTGGTCAAGTGAGTGATCTAGGACAGGTGTGCTAGTACCACAAAATTACTAACACTATACTTCACCCCATCCATGGGGCTTCTGTCTTCTTTTTTAGTTGTTATTCATCAGCTTGATGATGACACTCTCTAACAATAGGATCATCCTTAAATACACCCCTAAGAGTTAGGCTAACATCATTCTTCCCATTCTGTAGAACAGAAAAACCACAGGCAAGGAGACATGCCCAAGTTCAGAAAGTGAATCAGTGGCAGGGCTGAGATTAGCTGAGAGGCTCTGACCCCACGCCCAGAGCTCAATCGACACACTTAGTAATTTCAGGTATAATTCTAGGCTGATAAACATCTATATGACTAAACTAGCACACAAGTCAGTGTGATCAAAGGTGCCTGCCCCCAATGTGGCTCAGATCCAGAACAGGACATTCACAGATACAAGTCCTAAGTTATAGGCTTGAGCAGAGAGACATAAAAAAGGCAACTCACCAAGCAACTGTCTTAGACCTTGAGAAGAAATATGCATGTATGTTTATGTATGTATGTATGTATGTATGTATGTGTGTGTAAATATATTGGGGGGGGATGGAAGGGAAGGCAAGGAAAAGTGACAGCTATGCATTAGTTTTTTTTAGGGTGTTCACTTACACATACACACACACTTTTAAGGGGTGACAAACTATTTCTAAGCATTCTTTCTGTTTCTGATGACTTAACCTTACTCTTTTTCCAAAAGTCAACATGGTAAAGGAAAAGATTTTGAGGACTAAGACTTCTGTTTCTTCTCTCCCCTCCCCTGTCAGTTCCTTCACCAAATCATCTACCTTCTGCAAGAAAATTACCTCAAACTGTGAGTATTACATCTCCATCTAATCTACAACCAGAATAAATTAGCAGTCTTTTACTAACCAGCTGAAATAGCTGCTTAATTACAAATCATAAACAAACAAAAGAACAAAGAAAAAATAAAATATCAGCATTATTTTTCTAGCTTGAGAATTCAAAGCAGAGTTGTGAGATGAAACCAATGGAAAAAAAGGAGATAAAGATACCAGCCAAAATGGGAGAATAAATGATTGTATAAGTAGGAAAAGCCAAGATGGAAAAAATGACAGATTTACTGCTACATTTGGTGTACAGAGAAAAATCACTGATAGATAGACTTTACCCAAGAACCATTGAAATTACAATTACTGAAGTGAATCCAAAACTTAACAATTAAAGGATCTTTCCCAGAACATTCCAATTTGTGCTCCAGCAACAAGAGATGGTTTAATGCTCTTCAGTGTATTTATTTTATTTTTTTTTAATCCACAACAGCATGAGATCCTCTTTCAAAAAAGATTTCCCTCCTGACTTTTTGTAAAGATGATGCACTTTTGGTCACTTGACAGGGTCCTTTTTCGAAGCCAAAGTTTTCATTCCCTATCACAAGATTAAGTAACAAATAGGAATTCTTACAACAGCCTGAAGTTATGAATGAATGGTTATTTGTGAACTAGCTTGTCAAGACAGATGCGGTATTTGTCAGAGTAGTGTGGGTTAGATATGGAGAATAAGAGCCAAACAAACAAAGCCAAGATCTAAGTCACACCATTTGCCTCCTTTTTTTGTTTGTTTGTTTTCATGAGACTGAAAAGATGCTACATTTAAAAAATAAATAAAAGCTAGTCATTATTTTTATGTAGCTTGCTGTATGTTTTTCTTTTCCTTTGGGAAAAACAGTGTCTTTTCCTCAGGCATAAAACATCTGAATCTGCTTCAAATTTATCTTTTAAAAAAAAGCAGAAAATTGAAAAGAACTGAAAAAAACAGTGACAAATCCTCATTGTGAACATGGACATAAGCACATCTGCATTTGAGGGTTAGTATATGTTTTAAAACTCGTTTCAGATGGTTGGGGTTTCACAAAATCCAACAATCATTTCCCCCTTTTTTTCCCTGATTCCAGTAATTCTCTCTACTCGAAGGGAAATTCAATCTACCCATTTCTGTTTTTGTTAACACATGACTTAGTCAAGTATCCAAAGGTGACTGGACAAACTACCTCTATCAAGTTTTCTTTTGACCTACACTAAGCTTTCCTTGTACAGGGAAAGAAAGGGTAACAGATGTCCATGCATTACTCCACTCTTAGCCTACCTGAGGTCAGGAGATAAGAGAAGGTGAGGCTCAACACTTTGACTGTACTCCCTTTGCAGGAATTATTGGAAGATATGGACAAGATAAGAGATTAAGGATGGATTTCCATTTTTACCAACAGATTTTACACTGTATTCACACTAAAAGATCCTAGATCCATTGAAGTAGAGAAGAATGTTTTCCTTCCCACTAACAAATACAAACACCTAAGGACTCAGGACTTCATACCTCCCCAACCCACGATAGGGAAACATCTGTACTGCCAATGAAGGGGTTTCAAAAAACTATAATAGACCAATTGAGATGTGAACTGAAACAGGAATAGCTTCAACTTCTCTTTGGAGATGATATCACCTTTCTTATGACATGCCAGCAATATAACCATGCACAAGTCACCTAACTACCTCTCAGAGCCTCAGTTTTCCTACTAGGGGTATAAGAATACCTGAAGTATCTTACCTTACAGAATTATTGTGAAGCTTGAATAAACTCATGTATATGTAATAACAGCTTCACTAGATGACATATATAAACTATTTTGCCAATCTTGAAGCACTATGTGACCATAAATTTTAGTAAAATTAGTCTTCCTCTCTGATCTTCCTGGGTTGACTCTCCATTATATCTTCCCTTTCCTCTTTCCTGGGAACCTTCTTACTCCATCTCTCCCTTTCATGAACTTCACTCATTCCAATAGGTTTTCCCCTCTTCATCACCAACTTCCAGCTTAGATTTTGATCTAGCTTTGGTAGCTTTGGCTACCAGTGGCTTTTGGAAGTGACCATGATGTCCCTCTGAGCAGGGACTGTTTAAGTTTTTGGTCTCTGTATTTCCAAGGCAGAGCACAACCAAAAACACAAAAAGCACTGTAAAATGAATGTTGACTGACTGATTGTGGCCTCCTGAACTGCCAGATTCATACCATCTCAAGTTTTTTAATTGTGGTTCTGTCAGGATTTGGAATTATTGGGGCGAGGGGAGGGAAGGTTTGATCAAGGTGATAGATAATGTTTATACAGTGTACAATGTTTACTCCTTGCTTTTATCTCAAGGTTCAAGGCATTGAGGGTTTGGGCAGTAGGTCAGAACCTTGGGGCTACAACTCCTAGCATATTATTTTTATTTCCTGACACATAAAAATCAAAGGGAAGGACAGGCTTTATTGCATACATTTAAAGGTGTGCATATTAATATGAATTTAAATTCATTTTTATGTGAGACCTTTCAAAGTTTCTGGAGATAATTGGGGACATCCCAGCATGTCACATAGCTAAGACTGCTCTAGGGCAGTAGCTTACCACATGCTCAAAAGCATTGGCTTCACTGCAATTCTAGATGCTACTGTTGCCAGATTACTAGATTTTTACATTCCATCTACTGTTAGCTCTTTCAAATAGGTGGTAAGGCTCCCTGAGGGTAGACAAGAAGGAGCCTTCTCTTTGGTTGGGAATTCCCACAGCAAAGAGTATTGTGCCCTGCCCAGGCATAATAAATGCTGGTGGGTCAAGTGAACCAATGCCATTACCAATGAGGAATCCAAGAGAAAAATTAAAGTCAAGGTAACCAGTTTTGCTCTGTTAGCAAAAGTGGTAAAATGATAGGAGGAAGAAGTTTCCAATTAAAGAATAAAATCAGAGATTTCAATGACCCATGCCCTCCTTATCTCTGAATGGAAGGGAAGAAAGAGTTAACTGTACTTAATGAGGGGTAAAATGAGGCAGGGAGAGATAGGCACAAAGACTTAGCCAAGTTTCATGACCTGTTATTCTCATTTCTAAGAACAGAGTTTAAAGAATATGGTATTTTTGAGTGAATATGCACTTAATATTAATAACTCTTCCACTTTACTTAGTTTATTCCCTTGACCCATCAGCTAACCAGTCTAGGGAGGAGGAGGAGTGCCAAATTCCTCAATCTCCTAGGCTACACGTTAAACCCCAGACCATGAGTCAATCTAAGGTTATTGGAATCTCTAGACTTGGAATGAAAAGACTTTAATAACAAGGGGAAAGACAGTCCTCAGTTGGTCACATGGTCACTTGTTCCTGGAATCCTCCAACTAACCCATCCCCTCCTTCCTCTGAGTTGAAGGGAAATTCTTACCAGCTTCATTGGCATCAGGACTATAGGTAGGACTAGACCTGGCCTTTCTGCCTCTCTCTGCCACTCCTAAATCCCTTTCATCCTGCAAGTGTCAAAGGCATTCTTAACCTGAGACGTATCTCACTGATCCAAGATAGAGTGCTCCTACTAAGCAGAGACTGCAATACAGAAAATGAGCTAGAAGGCCTGACATTGCAAACAGTGCCCAGTGGGTTACTGTACCAATTCCTTCCAAACTGATGTTAGAAAGCATTCCAGGTTTGTGCATGGCGTACTCTGGGTCTAAGTCAAGTGTATGTTTAATTGCTATACATGCAGGTATTTCATAATAACAGCCAGGGTGAATGCAACTGAGGAATTATGGGAAAGAAGTCAAGGGGGACTTTTCAGAGGAAACAGAGCCAGCCAGGACAGGTCAGGAAGAAAACTGGTAATGCTGTAGTTTGACATCTACTTCTGGACATTTGAAGATTAAAAAAGAAATAAAAAACAGCTTGTGGTTGCAGGCAGAATGCAAGCTTACTCTAAACAAATGACCAAGGCAAACTTTTCAGTCTAAACAAACCTGTTGAAGCATCCCTAACATATTATTAAATAAGAGACAGAGACAGAGGAAAGAGAAAGGGAGAGAGAAGAAGAAGAAGAAGAAGAAGAAGAAGAAGAGGGAGGAGGAGGAGGAAGAAAAGGAAGAGGAGGAGGAGGGAGAGAGAGACACAGAGACAGAGACAGAGAGAGAGAGAGAGAGAGAGAGAGAGAGAGAGAGAGGATATCTGGAGAACATATAATTCTCAGGTTAAAAATACCTTTGTTTAAAAAAAATGAAAACACACCACACACAGTTTTGAAATGACAATGGTAACATTTGTTTATCTTTGCCAGGGCCTCCTTTTGTCAAATTGTTCAGAGCCTTAACTCCCAGTCTGTAATGTGGAAAACACTCCTGAGGAGAAGGTTAGCATAAGCAGAAGGAACATCTGGCAAATCCAAACCATCTCTCCTGGTTCACACCAGTCTCTGAAACATTACATCAAGATAGTTGAAAGGGATGCTATTTAAAAGCTCACCTTCTGAAGGATTCTGGGTTGGGGAGAAGAGAGGAATAGAATGAATTTTCTAATTACTATAGTCATACAGAGGCAATGGGGAGCATGGATAGTGAGAGCTGGCCTCAAAGTGAGGAAGAACTGGGTTCCAGTCCTACTTCCTGACACGTAAGTTAGCTTAGCTAAGTGGCGTGGTGGATAGAGCAGAGACCTGGAGTCAAGACCTGCGTTCAAATCTGGCCTCAGATACTTACTAGCTGTGTGACTGGCCCTGGGCAAGTCACAACATCTGTTTGCCTCAGTTTTTCATCTGTAAAATGGGGGAAATAATAGCACATTTCTCCCAGGGTTGTTGTGAGGATCAAATGAGATAATGATTGTAAAGTGCTTAGTACAGTGCTTGGCACATAGTACATTCTATGTAAATCAATATTTTATGTATTTATTATTATTAATAACCTCTCAGTGCCTGAAATAACTCTCTAAAGAGACTATCAGTTGCAAATCGGTTGCTGATCTGCATTGGTAGAAGGAGTTTCTCTATACCAATGAAAGTACAATGTGCCCCTCTTCCTCAAAAAAAAAAAAAAGAACACTTAAAACCTTTAAGTTGGAAGGATCTCAGAGGGTCATAATATAGTCCAACATCCCCATCCAGCATAGAAATTTCTGACAACTGGCCCTAGAGCCTTTGTTTGAACATTTCCAGTGGCAAAAGAATCCACCACCAGCTAGGTCAATCCATTCTCTTGGTAGACAGCTCAATTTTTTAGAAAGTTTTCCTTTATACAGAACCAAGAATCTTTTTCCCAATAATTTCTACCTACAGGTCCTAATTCTGTCCTTCGGAGCTACAAAGAATAACTCTAATCTGCTTCCCCTATCCCAACCCTTCCATTATTTCAAGATGGATTGTGCCTTTCCCTAAAATGAACTGGCATCATCAGCGGTCTTTTTACACCAAAATCTTTCTATCTTTCCTGGGATTCTGAAGACCCCTTTGCATTTGGCTTCTTTGCTTTCTCTAATCTATTATCCCTGCAGTCTCTAAACGGTATTCTAGTCCTGAAGCCATTAATGACCTGAGAGTCAAGGGCCCAAGTTGGGCAGATTCCTCAGGTCAGCCAACAACTGGATGTAGGGATCTTCTTCTTGGCACATCCCAATTTCCTCTGTGAAAATAGTCTGGTATGTTTGGGTATTTTTATATGAAAAATGAAATAACCATGCCAAATGTCTCCAGAGGAGATGGGAAAAGGGCAATAGTCTAGGGTCAAATTCCACCTCTGTAACTGACATTGGACAAATCACTTTGCATCTCTGGACCTCAGTTTTTTTTTTTCACCTGTAAAATGAGGGGAATTTATTAGGTGGCCTCTGAAGTCCCTACCAGTTCTAGAAGCTATAATTCTGGGAATTGAAAACCTCAAAATGTCATGCTATATGTGGACTGTAGGGGTCACTGTGGAGACATAAGTGCTCCCAGCTCTGGTCAAGGATTCACAATCATCTTTCTAGCCCCAGAAAGTAAATTGTATTTGTTTCCATAATAGAAGTCAGATTTCCTAGTAGTTTGTATGATGACAGATTTAGATCCAGGTGGAACCTTAAAACTCATTTCATCCAACTCCCTCATTTTATAGATGAGGAAATTTAGGCCAAATGAGGTTAAGGGAGTAACCCAAGGACATAGGTAATGAGAAAGTAATCAGGATTCAAACCTAGGTCTTCAGACTTCAAAGCCCCTACTGTAAGCTGGAGAGCATGCCAAGTCAGTCAGCCTCCCTAATGCCTCACTGCAAAATGTCTCATTATTTCAGTTTCAAAGTATTATGTTTATTTTAAATATGCATTTCATCTTTGGATGAAGTGAAAGAGGAGAGGGAGAGACAGAGAAACAGAGAGAGGAGGAGAAACAGAGAGAGAGAGAACAGAAGAACAAGAGAGAGGGGAGAGAGGGAAAGGGAGGAAGAGAGAAGGAGAAAGGGAAAAAAAGAGAAGGAGAGAAAGAGAAGAAATCCTGATCCTGAGTCAGTAGTGACCTAAACTAAAGCCCATCAAGAGTGGGCTGCACGGAAGTAACAACACAGAGTCATGATGCAATATATGAAGGGGAGGAGAGAAGTTTTTGCCAATTGCATACCAGTAATTATTCCGAATTCCTGAAAAATCAACGCCTTGGAGATAAAGCCAAAAATACTTCTGTGTCCAGTCAGTAATGTTTTCTTTCATTGGGCAGTTGGCCAGTAGAGGGTCGATTTATATGTAGAAAGCAGTATTCCTAAACAGAATGCTCAGCTCCACTCCCTAAACCTACCACATTATTGACACTCACTCTGCATTCCACAGTGTCACTGGGAAAGATTAGAGGCAGGGGAACTTCTAAGAGGAAATGTTTAAAATTCATGTGAAACAATAACAAAGGAAATTTCATTGTGATTTTTCAGACTGTATAGTTTAGTCCATCCAATTCAACATGATAGAATTAGCCAAGTGATGACTGACTTACTTTCTTCAGTGCCTAGCTTGGCCGTGTTCACTCTGCATTTGCATGAACTGCTTGTTTTCTGTACAAGTAAAATCTAAGACATGTCTTCATTTTCCCTCCCAAAATTGACTAACATGACATGGATGCTGACTGAGACTCCCTAAGAGGAGATCATCAGTGAAACTGAATGAATGGGAAAGGGCCTTGGTAAGTAAAGATCCCAAGAATAAAACATGCTACATAAAAAGAATTCAGAGTCTCCCATTTACCTAAGATGGCTTTCTAATGATCCTTTTATTCAATTTCTAAAGTATTTTTTGTGCACAACTGCATTTTAAAAGGCATCATGGCTTAGTATAAAGAAGGTAGCATAAGGAGCCAAAGGAACAAAGTTCTTTCTGGCAAAAGTCTGCTACTTGTTTGCTGTGTGACTTAGGCAAGTGACTTAACTTCTCTGATTCTCATTATTCATCTGTAAAATGGGGGTAATCATACCTGTACAGCCTGCTTTACAGGGTTGTTAAAAGAATCAGAAAAAAAAAACAGGTGAAAATGCTTCAAAAATAGCAAAGAAATATACATGTATAAGGTATTAATTACAATTACTACCAACAAAAGATAACTTTTAAAAGTCAGTAATCTGAAATGAATGTAAAGGAAGAATTGTGCCGTATTATACTATAATAAAGCAACATAAGAAATGAAGAGATTGTTACAATTAAAGGGAAGGAGGCATCAGAGAAGAGGAAAGAGGAAAAAAAAGGTTTTAGACGTTTTTGATTTACCAAGCCCTTAGGTTATATTTTTATTGTTAGTAGTTTAAAAACATGAAGAAGCCTATTGTATTTGGAGCAATCTTTCTGAGTCTCTCAAGCCTTTTGCAATATCTTTTGAATAGATGAGCCTTGAATCTCAAAAGGATTGTCAAAAGGACCAGATGTCCCCCTATTCCCTCTGTGCAAACTATGGGTAAACCTTAGCATAACTCTACTTTGAGCCTTAAACTAACAGCATGTGAAAAGATTAATATGAATAAATTCAAAACTAATCAGAGCCCTTCTTTAAATGTTGACACAGTATTATTTATATCCTATACATACCTTCTTGACTAAAATTCATCCCAGGAGATTGGCACCTGGCCAGTTCTATTCATATTTACTGTATTTATATAGTACAGTTGGCCAAGGATAATATTTAAGACAAAATATGCCTTAGGGCATATACAATATCTCTTATATTTTTGCTTTTAAATCTCCACATTGCTAAAAATATTTAGTCTGAACTTTATAAAATGTCCTGCAAAGGGCTATCAGCAATCTGTAGTGATATATAGCTGGCTCAGTATAATTAGACCATATTTGTAATACTTATGCCAAAGTCAGTCACTGAACGCTAACAACTTTGTGGTTTAAAAAAAAAAAACCTGAGCCAGTGATCTTTCCCATGCCTTCATCTCTACAGCTTTTGACCTTCATCGTATTCACTGCAAGAAATGCCAGTCTCCTTCCCCACCTCCCTTTCCACTCCACGACTCCCTTCAGAAATGAAAGAAGTAAAAACTATGTAATAAAGTTCTAAATGGGGAAAGCTGGTCGGTTCTCCAATGCTGGTGCTTGCAATTTACTCCTTAAAAAAAATGGTGATTTCTTTCATTATTTTTCTTTTTCTTTCTTTCCTTTCTTCTTTCTTTCTTTCTTTCTTTCTTTCTTTCTTTCTTTCTTTCTTTCGGAAAGATTCATGTAATCCAGCATAACTAGAAAGTGCTGGAAAATCAGTTAACCTACTTTCTATAAAATCATCTAGTATTTACACAGTAGTACCCAATGTGCTACTTATAGGACCTGCTTCTAAACTGCTGTGAGGAGCCCTATTGGTAGATACCTGGATTAGATGTTACCTTCTCAGTTAATAGACATACCTCTGAATGCCTTGATAATATTTTAGATACCTAATTTGGTCCTTTATAGGAAGGTATTGCCTAAACTGAACCTATATAACATGCAACTGGCCTCTTTCTAAAACCAGAGGTTTCCTCCAGCTATATGGGAAATAGGTAACTGGGATGTTGTGCCCTTAGCTTCTTAGATCCAAGGTTCTACTGGGAAGAACCCTGGGTCGACACATTCTTCTTAGATAACCTGGTATCTCCAAAATAATTGGTTACAGGTTACAGACGTGTCCAAGAATTGAGAGCAATTTATTTTCGCGTTCGTTGCTAAACGCCTAAAGCACGACCTGTTCAGGCACCAGACAGTGTGCTCGTCTGTCCACCCAAGTACCAGCAGGGCTGCTGCACGTGCCAGAAAAAGAAAGCTAGCCTGATTCCTCACTCAGTCTCCCTGGTATTGCTGCAGCTTGCAATGCCATTGCTTCCCGAATATCCCGTTGGCTCCAACTCAAGTAAAAAAGGCTTATTTCCCTGGGGATAACAAGGGTGGCGCTTATTCCTCACAGCTGTTGTTAGAGGGTGCCATAATTACAATAATAAAATCATCCTGCTTGCCAGAGTGTCCCGAACCTTATGTTGTCATTTCACAATAAAAGAGACAACAGCGGCAGAAGAAAGGCTGCCGAAAAGGCTGAGGTTCAGACACACTGGCTGTCATTCTGAGACCATCACCTACAAGACATGACAAGCCACAAAGCAGCGACTTGTTAAACTAAAAATAAATATATTTAAAAATGCACCACCCTGCAATTAGAAACTCTTGGATAAAGTTACCAAGATGGCTGTATTATCTATTTAGGCAAGACACAGAGACTTTGCAAAAGCGGCCAACAAGTATATAGGGCATGGAAAGGGGAGGAGAGAAATGGGTAGCCAATGAAACGGAAAGGGATTGGGATTTGGAATACAGTAATGTTGAAGGACCCCCCCCCCCCTTGCTTCTTCCTGGTATTTAACCCTCTCAGGTATCACAGGAGGCATTTTTAAAGAAGCGCTCTGAATCCATTTCAAGCTAACTGCTCCATTCCCTTCTTCTCCCCGCCCCCCCCACCAAAGAACTCCACAATAAATCATTTCACTCCAGTCACTACTGTATGCCAGATGGATTTGAGGATATGGCAACCCTGCACAGTCTAGGAGCAGGGAGGGCTCTTTTACTCCCTCTTAGATTTAGGAATGCATCATCAAAACAACTGCCGAGAGCAAAGGAAAAGGGAGTTAGCACAGGCAACAAAGGTTGAAAAGAGAGGATTTGTTACAAACCTATTAAGAAAAATGGAATTTTCTACTAAACCATTAAGCAAACAATAAGACCAAATGAGTGTAAGTGGCAAGGGAAGAGAGGTCAGGCTGCACTCAATTTAGGGGGAAAGACAACTTAAAACTCAAGTACTGAAAAAAGTTCCCATTTCCTTATGAATGAAAGTCCAAAAAGTGAAATTACAAGATTTTGGAGGGGGAATGAGGGTGGGGGGGACGTGAATTCATTTTCTGGTGGTAAGGGATGCATTAGGGATTGAGGAAGTCAAATACAAAGTTTAAACTGATATCTGTTGGGTTTTTTTTTTTTGGTAGATGTATTTTTTTGTAGATATAATTTTTAAACATTGATACATTGGAGACGGAATCAGAAATATGCAGTCAGACCAGCGATGGGGCGGGGGATGGGGAGAAGAGGCAAATTTTCGCCCTCTCCCCCCCCCAATTTTTTTTTTTTAACCATTCAAGAACCGATGTGGTAACAAACCTTCCGCTCAAAGAAAATAAACCTACCAAGATTTCTGCAGTCAGCTCTGCCCCTGGGGAGAGGATCGTAGGTTGCTGAGGAGGGCTGCCTCCTTGCCAATGGACCGTGTGATGAATTTTCAGGGAAGGGGAAAAAAGAAGAGCGCAGCTGAGGGAGATTGGGAGGAAAAGGAGGGAAGAGAAGAGGGAGGGGAAAGGAGAAAAACAGAAAGTAAAGGTACAAAGAAATTGCCTCGAGCACAACTCTAAAGGATCGTTGGGCAGGGAAGGGTGGGGGAAGAGGAGGTAATGGGGGGAAGATAGCTTGAGCTGAGATGGAACTCGGAGAGGAGAAGACGATAGAGGGAGTTTGGAAAGCGCCGGGCACCGCCAGATCCTAGGGACTCGAGAAGAATAAACGCAGCACTTACTTTCCGAGTAGTAGGGCATGTCTATTTTGTAAACCTCTTTGGCATAGTACTCCTCGTCGCTCCTCTCCCTCTCGCAAGCCGCTGCCCTCCGGTTGGCTTTCTCCTGGAGCAAGTCCCTGGTGCTGTTGTAAATGGAGATCACCTCCGGGGGGACCTCCTCGGGTTCGGGGTATTCTTCAGGGGGACTGGTGAGCTTCAGCTTGCTGAGGATCTGGCCCCGGATCGCCTCGATCCTCTTGCGCATGAACTGATCCATGTCGAGTGTGCTGCAGGTAGAGAGGCTCAGCGCCACGGTGACCAGATCCAGGGTCAGGAAAACGCTTAGGAGATAGTAGTGCATTTTTTTTTTTTTAAGAATCGGAAGGGGGGAGTTAAAAAGGGGGTAAATCCTCAAAATAGAGAATAGATGGGAATTAAAGAAAAAAAAATCAGATCAAGTATGTAACTTGGCAAACAAACCAAAAATAATGACCAATTGATCTCTCAAATTGTCTAAAAAAGAGAAAATGTGAGTGCTCAGAAGGGTGGCAGCATAAATATGGGCTGGGTAATTGGGTGAGTGAGGGGGAATTCTGGATTTTTTTTTTTTTTTTTTTTTTTTTGGTGGGGCGAGGGCAAGGAGACGGGGAAAAAAAGGAAAAAGTCTCTTAGGCAGAAATCATTGAGCCGAAGGACGCGGGGTTCAGTGTGTCAGTGTTCAGCCCCAAGGGGCTAACCTGAACTGGTCTCCTGCAGCCAAAGTGGGGAGAGAGATGGAGAGGCCCCAGGATTGGCAGCTAGCAACCCGACAGAAAGGGGTGCTCCAGGATGCTATGGGTATTGGGAAGGGGGAAGAGAGATTAAAAATAAAAATCAAAAAAGGGGGGGGTAGAGAACAAGCAGCAGCTCTCCCCACTTCCACGGCGGGCGCCGATGTCTCTGCGAGAGAAGACAGACACCGCGGCTGGAGGAGCAGCCGAGAATCGCACACGTGTGTGTGTGTGTGTGTGTGTGTGTGTGTGTGTGTGTGTGTGTGTGTGTACGCGCGCGCGCGCGTGTGTGTTGGGGGAGAGCCCGAGACACCGAGGGGAGGCGGGGTGCGCTTCGCTTCCCACCCCGCTCCGTCCTTGTCCGTAGCGGGCAGCAAAGGCGGCGACGATCTTCGCTCCGGGTGCCGCAAGCTGTTGCATGCACCCCGGGCCGCGTGCACCAACCCCGCCCGGGTTACTTTTTGTAGCTGCAGCCGCCGGTGCTGCCTTCAAGCGCCTCCTCCTCCTCCTTCTCCTCCTCCTTCTCCTTCTGCTCTTCCAAACCAAACTGTAACCCAGCTACAAACAAGCCACTGCCCGGGCCGCCGCCGCCAACGCTGCCTTCACCGCCGCTGCCGCCGCCGCCGCCGCTGTCTTCCCCTCCTGGCCGCCGGCAAACGCAGTGACTTGGAAGGACTGGTGGGGGAGATACTTTATTCCTAAGGGGCGTGGGGGTTGTTTTCGGTGGGTTCCTTGCTCGCTCCCTTGGACTCCCACCTCCCCCCTTTCCCCAACCTCTCTCAGTCTTTGGCCCGCTTGACCAATCTTCCTTGTGTTCTTTTCCAGCACTTGCCACCCGGAAAGCCAAACAGTCTCTCCCGCTTTCTTTTCTCTCCTTTTCTACCAGACAACCCCTGTTTCTTTCCTGAATGGATTGGAAGACCGTTATACTCTGTTCTCCATCTCTCTCTCTCTCTCTCTCTCTCTCTCTCTCTCTCTCTCTCCCTCTCTCTCTCTCTCTCTCTCTCTCTCTCTCTCTCTCTCTCTCTCTCCTCCTTTAGCTCAGCTCAGAGGGAAACTTTTGCCAGCAGATAACATCACGATCTTGCCGGGGAGGGGAGATTTATAAGTTCTCCTCGCACCACGTGTTTGCCTCCAACAAAGTGACGTGCTGGGATTGCAGTCAGAAGTCCTCCCGTTTTTTTTTTCTTTTTTTTTTTTCCTTCTTACCCCCAGCTATTGAGTCTCTCTGAGGCGCTGATGGGGTGTGGGATTGAAGGAGGTAGGGGAGAAGTGTATGAGTATAACAGCCCTTACAAAAAATGATTAACTGCATTTACTTTATATAATAACTTTAGGCGGTTCTCCTGGAAGGTTAGGCTTGTATTTACCTTACATTATTAAACCGTCTTTTTGAAAGTCAGGGCTTCATAGCTTGTTCTCAAATTTGAGTCCTTCATCCTCATGGCAAATATATATTTCTATGTATGCACATGTGTATATAAATATATACATATATTTGCACAGAAATACATATATGTATATACAAAGAGACGTTTCACCTTGCATACTCTGGTCTATCTACAATTCAATCTCCCAACCGTTCTCTTGTCCACTAACCAGGGCACTTCTAAAAAAAAGGCGTGTCTTCACCTATCTCAAATCCTAGATCCTACCATTCTCCTTAGTTGCTGCTTAATCCATTGTTCGGCTCACTCTTCACCTCCTCCTCTGGCCAAGGAGTTTGTCCTTCAGTTGTTGTTGTTGTTCTTGTTGTTGTTGTTGTTTTTCCTATGAGCATTCATCTGGTGACTTGAGTTCTAACTTGGATATCTCCTGCAATGCACTGCACACAGCTTGCCATTTTCTGCCTCAGTCTCTTCCTTTGGAGAAATGCAAGATAAAATTCTTCCAGTTAACCTTGTTCTCTTTCTTTCTTTTTTTTTTTTACTTCAGTTAGATAATAATTAAAGAGGTCATTCAGGTAGGAAGGGCTCCATCACTCAGGAAGGTTCATCCCTGATATGAAGGGGACTATCCCATTCTTTGAAAAAATAATACTTTCCTTCCTTGCAACACAGAAAAACCAGGCACTATTCACAGCTTTTAGAATTCAAGTTTTAGATATGAATAGGGCCTGAAGGGCATGTGACCAAAGTAGCCAGTAAGCTAAAGGAGATCCTGCCACCACCCTGTAACCAAAACAAAAAAATAACAGAGAGGAGACTGAGATTGGTAGGCAGTTCAAGACAGGCAACTATGAAACAATAATCCTTTCACTATGTTGAGGTCATAAAGCATTAAGATGTGAGCAGTTGCTTTGGGGAAAAGGGGTCCATTTTGGCACGAGCAATAATGCTTTGTGACCACATAATCAATCAACAAGCACTTACTAAATTCCTGATATGTACACAGAGCACTGAAACTGGAGTTAGGAAGACTCAAATTTGAATCTTCCTCAGGCACTAGCTGTATGACCTTAGGCAAGTCATTTAACCTCTTCTGGGTTCTGTTACTTCCTTTGTAAAATGGGGAGGTAAATAGCACCTTATCATACCAGCTAGTTGTGAAGGAAAGGGTAGGGCTGACAGTAAAGTTCTTCAGCAAAACAGAGGTGTGGGTGCTACATCTGGCTGTCATCCATTCCGTATTGGGAAGCCCAGTAAACTGGAGAGGGGAGTGTGCAGAGAAGGAAGTTTGGCAACCATCTTGAAGTCCTCCCATGCAAGAAAGGCTTCAGAACCTAGGGGCAGATTCTCATCTGCTGGTTCAGAACTTCTGCTTGAGAGATCTCTCTCTCCTTTCTATTAAATCACGCTCAATTTCTCAGTCTTAGGGTGAAAATAGTACATACATTCTCTGAAGAAAATTACATCTAAAGTCATGGCTCTGTGGCCACTTTGTTCTCTATAATTTTCACTGTAGTCTGTGACTGCAGGTAACAGTCATAGAATATTGACTTCTTCATTTTCTTAATAAAATGAGGAAACCATTAGGCTAGGTAAATGTCAGTGAAAAACAATGACATTCAATTTCACTTGTGAATACTTGCTCATTATTACCAATGGAGACCTACTGAAAAGAGTCCCACCACCCAGTAGTGCCTTTCCCAAAATTGATCACTCAATGAAATTAGATAAATTATAGAGATGGGGCACTATGCAGTTCATTTATTTCACGTGTTGAAAAAGGTAACATTAAAAAAAACAAATAAAATAGAGTATTCTATCATCTAATTATTTTATTAAGTGCCTACCCCTGGCCACCATCTTCAACCCATTTGATCTCAGTCCCTGGATCCCCTAGCCCTGACAGGCAACTAGTGAGCTGCCTTGCTGGAGCCTAGGCCCCCATGCAACTTCCCAGCTCTCTCCTCACCATGCCTCTATGCAGTTTCCCTCCCCTTCACTTCCATTATCCTTCCCCCATTAAAATATAAGTTCTTGGATAGAAGAGACTGTCTTGCTTGTTTATATGTGTATGCCCAGTGCTTAGTATAGTACCTGGCACAGAGTAAGCACTTAATAAATCTATCTATAACAATGGATTTCCCAGTCATCTCCTCCCCCCCAACCTGGCTTGTGATTTGCTTGTGAGTACCCATGTAGAAAAGATACTATTACCATGGATGTATCTATTTGTGTCCATGGGAGAAAGAACTGGGAAATGCCCAGAATGGGATGCTAGTTTACCATTAAAATCCTGCAAAGCAGTAAGGATTTAAGTCTCTTGTAACTTAACTTGAAACTGAATTCTGTGTTTTCCAGATCAGAGTGCAAGAGGGTGCAGCTGTTTCACTAGCTTTTGCCTGCTCATTAAATGGCACCATTCACTTAGGTCTTCTGGAATTCCTACAACAGCCTAACCAAATGTTTGATGTCAAAACAACTACTCATTGCTATCCTTCAGCATTAACCTTATTGATCAAGGAAGGAGAGGAGTTGGTGAGCTGATGGGTCCTTCCTAATGCTAATGAAAGAACAATTTCATTTGTAATCATTCTGAAAGGTTCCCATAGTGATTTTAAAGGGAAGAAAAAAAGAAATTATTAAACTACTGAACTAATTAAATTTTACTATAAATCTTGGCACCTGATAAATGCAAAGGAATACAGATAATCCTTTAATGTGAGAATACAGAAATCATTCAATAAACATTTATTTAGTGCCTACTATTTGCTAAGCACTATGCTAAGCACTAGGTAGTCTTAAATTCTTGCTTACAGATTATCCTGCTAATAACACTAGTTTTAACATTTACATAGCACTTTAAGGTTTACAAAGCACTTTGCAAATATTATCTCATTTGACCCTATCTACTGTTCTAAGCTGCTAGTCAGTTTTTCAATTAAAAAACATTTGAGAGTCTACTGTAAACTGTTCAGATACTCGGGGAGGGGAAAGGTGGTACACTCAGAAAGGACAGCTGAAGAACAATTAAAACATTAATACACTATCCACTTCCAATGGGTTGCTATCCATAGGAAAACAAGTCAGCCTGCAGAATGTAAAATTCAAAATGAAATGCTCTTTGTATAAATGGTCTAAATGTATGAGTAGATTTTTTTTTCCCCTCTTCTATTTAAGGTCACTAAATCTATAGGACAAAAAACAATTAAGAACCACACAAGTGAAAAAAATGACTTTTTCTTAGGAAAAATGACATTCTGCTCATCTTTTAAAAAACAAGATTATGGTACGCATATAAAACTATTTCATAAATCAACAAATACTACAGAATGCATTTCAGTTCCATATTGCAGCCAATTAAAGGATGGTCACAGTAGAATCAAATCAACAAGCATTTAAGTGCCTACTATGTGCTACACAGTGGGAATACTAAGAAAGGCAAATAGGAAAAAAAGGCATCTCAGAGAGCTCCCAGTCTAAGGGGAAGACAATGGGGTTAGATGAAGAGTGGTAAGGAAGAAAGAGTCAAAGGAAGATAGGGGCTAGAGGAAAAGGTAGGCCAGAGGGACAGGGGTCAGCAGGAAAAATCTGGCCTTTTTAAAAATAGGTTTAAGGTTTTACAGGGAGGTAAACTGTGCCTTGCTATTCATCTGGGTTGTGAGAGTGTGAGCAAGTTACTGCTACCTTTTAAAATTATGATTAGCTTACTAATAACTCTTCAGAGAGGCTTGTGGTGAATGAGATGGTCATAACAGTGCCCCAAAGGGGAAATCCTCACAGTCCACAGAACACTCTCCCACTGAGAACCAAATCAGGCCTGTGGGCCAGAAGTTCTCCACCCTTGGTCTACTAGTAAATTAAGTGAAGTGAATAAAACAAAACCTGTAGCAAAATATTGGGCACTATGACACATGAGTGTGTAAGAAATAACTGGTTATGACCAAACAGTCAACTTTTTTAAGGAGTTGGTTATCACTACACTATGTTCACACCCTCAACTTAACTACCCCCATGTCCCTCTCCCTCATTTCGGAAGGCCAATGACACATTTAGTAACAGAAATACCTGGATTTTGCTTACTGGGAAAGGGAACAAGGCTAAGAGTAGAGCCTTCATTGAGGAGAAATAAGGAGAAGAGAGAAATGCAAGATAAGGAATGGAGGAGGTAAATGATGCAGAGAAACACAAATCAGATTATTTTCACAACTAATACAAATATGACTTTTGGAGTGTGTCAGCCCATCCTTTGGTTATACCTTTTTATTGGAGATAATAATATATGGACATGTTTGGTGCATTTTATCTGCTACACATTTCATTAGGGTTTCTAGATTGTGTAATATAGCCATTAACATAGCCATCATCTCACATACAGGGATGACATCATTTTATATCTTGCCTTTTTTTTCTGCCTAATAATTAGAGATTAAAAACAAATTGGAGCTATAGATTTCGCCGAAAAACAAAAGCTCAGAGCAATCTTTACATAAAAGAGAAAACTAATCATCGTGAGAAGAGAGCAACCCGAATGTGGATGATTCATTATTTAGGAGGGAGTGCCAGATCCCCCAGAGAGCATAGGGAACCCTCAAATTAGGAGAAGGAAAGAAGTTAGCAAGTGGAATCCTGCTAAACCTATCAAAAGATCATAGATTTAAAACCAGATAGAATGCAGAGATCATTTAGTCCTGGCTCCATCACTTTATACAAACCAGAGCTCAGAAAAGTTCAAAGTGACCTTCTCCAGTTCAGAACCGAGATTTGAACCCAGGTTCTCTGACTATAAATCATCTGCCCTGACTTTCCACTTGGTACTCCCACACTGCTCATCACTGCTATACTAGTTGCCAGGTCCTGACTCATCAAAGTATTTAACAGTAAAGGATATACTTCAGGTTTGCTACTAGGAGGCACAAACTTACAGTGTCTCCCCAGTCACTATTAAACTCAGTGCTTCCATGGGCCCTCAGATTGTGTTAACACTGATCACTGTTTTCTTCTCCCTGTTCTATCTGTCCCATTGACCTAAATTGTCGTAGATAACATACTACACTATTATTTCCATATTAGGGGAAAGTGTATTGTCAAGAATTTTACTGAATAACTGTTAACTTTTCTCAAATTCCTTTTCTTGTATTTTGGTTCATTCAAATCACAATAAGTTATTGTTCGATTTTCTTTCATCTTCCAAATCCAGTTTCTCCTTTATAATACATCATTATCTTCTCAAAATAAAATTAAACAATCTTAATTGTGGATTATATTTTAATTCTGTATTTAATTTACAGTTTCTGTGTACATGTTGTTTCTCAAGAAAACATAAACTGCTTGAGGGCAGAAGCTGAGTGGTTGCTGTTGTTTTTGTCTTAGTTATCTCCAGCCTGGTATATAGTAGGTGCTAAATGTTTGATGAATTGAAATTAAAATAATTTATAAATATAATAGTGCAATAAGCCAATTTCCTATTAAAGAATTTTACTTTTTTTTTTAAATTTTACTATATATATTTTAAGGCATTTAAATTCTTGTTGCCTAGGGGCACTAACTCTGCCATTGATTGGAAAGAATCCATACCTATCATTTCTCACTTCTTCGTTTTCTCAGGACATGGTATAAAGACAGAAAGATTACATGATGAACTTTTGTTCTAGGTGGCGAATGTAAAACATTCATTTTCCAATTACTTTCACATAATCTTGTTATGACAGAGATACTATATTCAAACAACAACTTCCTGACCATTTCAAAATAGATGGTAAAGAATTGTAGTAAGATGGAAACTCAGATTGAGAGTAATGTATGTTCATAATTCCCCTCCATTCTGCCCCAATTCCTGGTGCTGAAGATACACCAATAACTACTACCATGACTACTTTTAAAAGACTTTTTTTTCTTTAACTATTTAGAATGAATATAAATCTGGATCAACACAAAGACACAAAGGCCCAGAAGATCCCTCTACAAGACTCTTGATATCGATGAGCACAAACCTCTTGCAGAAGGCAGAGGTGGGTGAAGCCAGAATGAGGCTTATTCAAGAGTTTGCAAAATGGGAACTGGAAGTAGGGGAGAGGGGCTGACAGCAATCTCATGCCACAGCTGGAGAAAACACTCTTCTTCCTGCTGATTCGTCTATTCCCATTCTGGTAAATTCACTTTTAAATTTTAGAAAACGAGCAACCAATTAAGATTCTGAAGAGCAAAATCAGACTTTTCCCTCTTCCCATTTTAGTGCCGGTACAGAAAAAGAACAGAACGTTTCTGTTTGTCATTTGGTGCTTTCAGCTCCCCATAATGCTGTCTTTTCACATGTTGATCTTTCCTTTTTAATAAACAGTAACTGCTTCACAAAACCAGAGACACCTGGGAAGTTACTTCACAAAATTGAAAGGGCTTGTGTTTCCTGTTAACTTAAAAAAATTATGTGGTTGGGATTTCAACAATTTGTGGTCTCTCTTTAGATTGTTTTGGTTATATCCAAATGGGTTTGGTTATACCCAAATGTGAAATACAAAGACAATAATCTCGCCTGAATGGCTTGGTCAGCAGTTTCCAGAAAGGATGCTAGCAACTTAATCTTAACCAAAGAAATACATTGAAAACAGTGACATCACCAAATTAAGGTGACCCTACCTCTAGCACAGCACACAAAAGCCCTGGGACACCTGCTCAAATGTTTGGTATAGCTACTAGAGATAATTATACAAATTCTTTTCTTCAGAGAACACTTCATCTCTTCACAGTGGAATGACTAAGACTGTACCTGAACGAGGTAAATAATTGAATTACTGCAGCACAGCCGGTTTTAGCAATTGCATCTTATCAACTGAAAGCTGACCGGCTTGAGTGTGAAGAAACCAGCCATTCATAGGGTTGGGGGAAACAGTTGATTCAATGACAGCTTAAATCATGCCACCTAGAGGAAAAAAGTGATAGGTTCTGCACTATAACATTTTTAAAAGACCCACAAACTAATTGTGTGTATTTTATCATTGCAAGTTTACAAAACACGCAATATAAAAATTATTTCTATTGTTATTTTTGGTTTAGACCTTAGACTTCAGTGGGGAAGAAAATTCCTTATGTGAAAACTCTTTCAATTGATGCAGGGTAGCAGGGCAGAAACTTCATGAGGTTATAGATTATGGGGTTATAGATTCAGAGCTTGAAGGGAATCTAGAGATAATCTAGTCCAGGGCATATATAAATAGATAGAAAGATAAATATGAGCATATTTCAATATAATTGATTTCTTTTTATATGTATTTTGTTTCATGCATTTAAAAACTATCATGAAAAGAGGTCCCTAAGCTTCACCAAAGAAGTCCAACACACACAGACACACACACACAGACACACAGACACACACGCTAAGAACTGTTGCTTTAGTCCAACCTGATTTTACAGATGAGTCAATAAGTCAATCAACATTAATTAAATGTCTACTATGTACTAGGGATTGTGCCAAACACTGGGGATACAAAAAAGCAAAAGACCCTACCCTCAAGGGGTTTATAATTTAATAGGGGAGATGACAAATACATACGCACAAACAAGCAATACACAAGATAAACAGGAAATAATTGAGAAAGGTAAGGCACTAGAATTAAGAGGGGTTGGGAAAGGCTTCCTGTAGAAGATGGGATTTTAGTTGGGATTTGAAGGAAGCGATGAGGAAGAAGAGCTTTCCAGACATGGAGTACAGCTAATGAAAATGCCTAGAGAGAAGAGATGGAGTGTTTTGTTTGCTGGGGCAGCAAGAAGGCCCGTGCTACTCTATTGAGGAGTATGTGGAAGGGTGTAGAATGTGAGATGTTAAAGATGCCTCTGTGTGTGTGTGTGTGTGTGTGTATTTGGGGGACAGTTATATAGGGCTTTAAACATTTGAGGAGTTTGTTTTTGATCCTGGAGGTGATAGGGAGCTACTGGAGGTCACTGAGTAAGGGGGGGACAGGTGTGTGTGGGGGGCATATATGTTTAGGCCTGCACATTAGGAAAATGCTTTAGTGGTTGAATGGAGGATGGATTAGAGAAAGGAGAGACTTGAGGCAGGTAGCCCCACCAGTAGAGCTATTGCAGCAGTCCAGGCATGAGGTAATGAGGACTTGTACCAGGGTGGTAGCAACATGAGAGGAGGGAAGGGGATGCATTTGAGAGATGTGGCCAAGGTGAAACTGCCAGGCCTTTACAACACATTAGATATGGGGCAGGGGAAGGGAAGATAGTGTGACGTTGAGGATGACATCTAGGTTCTAAGTTTAGGGGACTGGGAGGATGGTGGTGCCCTTAATACTAATAAAGAAGTTTGGAGGGGGATTGGGGGTAGGGAATAAGGAAACTGAAAAGTTAAGTGACTTGCACAAGGCCACACTAGTAGGAAGTGACAGAGCTGGAATTTGAACACAGGTTCTCTGACTCTATTGACTACACTTAAAAAGCTAAACATGCTTACACAACTATAGTACCCCAAGGCTGTGTTTTAGTTACCAAATCACACAATCTAATTTCTGGCCACCAATAGAAAAAAAACTTTTACAAAAAGCATAGGCCTGTCTCAATAAGTTATTTGAAAATTATATTTCAAATTATTTCCAAAGCTTGGAATATAGCTCCTTTGTTTACAGAAAATAAACTTTAGCATGGATCACTAAAATATGAAGAGTAAGAAAAAAATAGCTCACTGTCTAAATTCTTACTCGCAAGGAATCTCACCATCTTAATCTGCATAGACTAAATTTGAGGGTCTTCAAATACTAACCTAATTGCAATTTGTTTCATTTTAGTACATATGTGAAAATAGCAGTTAAAGCTGGTTATTTTTCACTAGATAAATGCTCATCACTCGAGTGGTGATAGTAATTATCCTATGTCAGAACACTCAGAAGATTCAATTGTAGTACTTTGGTTATTAATAATATAAGCATAGATTGGGATCTGGTAAAAAAAGATTTTAAAAGAAGATGGATGATTACATAACAACTAATAGCCTTCAACATGGGACATATGGTTGCATAAGCCTTTTAAGTCCTAAATTGTAAGTTTCTACAATAAAAGATGTTGTTTTCTTTTTTACAAAGACTGTGTCCCATTTTCTTGTCCTTGTTTTTTCTGCTGGCCATAAACTCAGGTTATATGAAGGATGGTCCTGAATGATACATATACATATATACACACATACATATATACATATACATACATATACACATATATGTGTATATATATATGTATGAAGGTTATATAGGTAGTGAATGGCAGAAGCAGTATTCACACCCAGATCCCATTAACTCCAAATGACACACACTGTTCAATAGAAATCTGAAACTTTTTGGAGCTCTTGACAAAGGCTGGCATTGGCAAGAATTGTTTTTGTTCTTCAGAACTCCAGTTTCCAAGATTGCTTAATGTGTCCTACTATTCCCACAGTGTCCTGTGAAGTGATTTTTTTTGCGGGGGAGGAAGGGGGGTCTGGTCTGCTTTTTTTTTTTTTTTTTGGAGTGAATCACTTGACCTCTCACCGGCTCAATGACAGGCTTGGACAAGATGGACTCTAAGGTCTCTCCTCCCCCTAAGTGATGACCTTGTGATCTTTCAGGCTATCCCAGTAGTATCTTAAATTGAACAAGCCCCAAACAGAGCATATCTTTCTCCCCAAACAGACCATTTCCCCTTATTTCTGTCCAGTACCTCCTGATTCTCCCAGTCACCCATGATCAAAACTTTTGACTTTAAAGGTGAAAAAAGTAAAGAGTCAAATATAACTCCTATTAGTTAGCAAGTCCCATCAACTGTGCTTCTCTAATCTTTCCCATTCCTTACCTCTTCTCTTCTTTAATTTCCATCACCACAAACCACGTACAGACTTTCATTACTACCTCTGAAAGACAAGTCCACACACCTTCAGTCCCTCTATCGCTGACAGAATTCCTAATGAAGAGATTTGATTAGGTCAATCTATTTAAAGCTCTTCAAAAACCCCTTCTTGCCTACTGCATCAAAAATTCTTTAGCCAGATATTCAAGGACATCCACAACCTGACCCCACCACTGCCTGCCTTTCTACTATATAAGGCACTACCATCTACCCAAAGGTGGCAACTCGCTTCAGTCTGACTGGATTATAAACCAATCTTTGTATATATCAATTAAATTCAAATGCTTATCAAACATCTGTGTTCAACACACTACCCTAGATTATGGGCATATAAAGGTAAAAACCAAAACAATTCTTTCAGTTGTTATTGGGGAGTACATGTATAGAAAATGAGGTAACTTAAGGGAGAGGAGAGAGTACTAACTGGGAGTGAGAGGAGTAATTAGTAAAGGTTTCACAGGGGATAGTACCTAAACCGATTCTTGAAGAAAGATAAGGACACTGAAGGCAAGATTTTTTTCCTGTCTCCCTCTTTGCTAACACCATTCTCTAAATCTAAAGTGCTCTCCTTTCCCCACGTTTCAAAATCTCATCGTTCAAGGCTCATCTGAAATACCACAACTTCTATAGTTTCCTTATTCTCCAGAGCACACTATACTTTCCCCCACTTTTATGACAGTATATTCTGCATTATGGCTATTGCACTGTACCATTGTGTAGTATGTGTGTAGGTCATATTCTTTTAATAGATTGTCCACTCCATGAGCAGCAAGGACCAATGTCTTAATTACCTTAATTATTTCCCTAAGGTCTTATCATAGTACTTGTACATAGGTGATTAAAAAATAGCTGTTAAAAGAATGAAATTGCCTTTCCCATTTTAATTACAACTGATTATGCAAAGCACAAAATCAAAATGTACCTACAAGTTAGTGTCAATTCTGGTACCTCCTGTATCAACCCTTAAGTGATCAAGGGTGAGAAAAAGGATAATTTAAATGTGGAAGTTCCAAAAATAAAGGTCGAGGCTGCCTCCCTGACAGATGAGGTGAAAAAAATCAAAAGCAGCTTTAAATTGTCTTTTTGTTATTTGATTCAATGACTTATCGAGGAATCCTGATATATTTTTCCCCTTCTAAGCCTCAGACTTGCCTTTTCAGGTTGACCTAGTAGCCTCTTGTTCACTGTCAGAAATTTCTTATTATCCAACAGTCCATCTATTTTGACAAAATAGATAAAATTTTAAAATAACAAATACCTAAAACCAAATCAAAAGAGGAGCCTTGTAAGCGCTGTTCAGTAACGATGTGGGATTTCAAAAAATTACTTTGTCTGGAGGAAAACACACACACGGGAGAGAACCTTAAGATACAATGTTTAACTCTCCATTCTGTTTTGGAACAATTTGAAAAGTACATAGGTTTCATTTTTAATTACCTATGGCAAAAATTCCTAGGAAAACCTAATGTATACAACAAGCATCTTGTTCTAACATGACACAAAATAATAAACATTACTAACGTTGCTACCAATGCCAGATGTAAATATGGAACCTATAATTTATTTCACAACTAAATACATGAAATCAATTTCACTCTTACTTAAAGGAGAATATTGGTGTGGTGATTGTCTCTACTTACACGCCACAGAAAACACTCACCCCGAGTCCTAGGAGGATGCATTTTTACATTTGCAACACATTAAGGGGACAGATATTGTACAAAACTAAACATCATCATTTAGGGAAGATTCTGAGATTGTGTTTGGCACTGCACAATGTTTCAGTCACCGCTGTGTCTGGCTGTTTCACTGCAATTTTGAGAGTTGAGGTCAATCCATTGCTTTTATCAATTCCACACTGGGCGATGAACTGACTTAAGGCCAAATCCTGGTTCTGCAAGAGCAAAGAGGCAACCCCCAAGCAGCTCAAGGATGGATCAACAGCTGCAGAGGCCACCCACGCATCGGGACACAGCTCTCAGCTGTCTCCCCATTGAGAACTCCAGTTGGTCCTGACCCCATACAAATGTGGTGTTCCCGCTTTGATATTTATGAACCGATTACATTAGAAATGCAGTGTAATGATCCAGAGGTTGGAGAAAATGTTATTTATACAAATGTGGTTAACACCTCATCACTTTAAGCTAAGTTAATATTGTTCATTGTGCTTTTTGTTTTCTGGGGTTTCTCTTGCCCCAAAATGCAACCCACACTTGTATTCCCTGTATGATATAGAGTGTGATGGACAGAGTGGAGCTGTTGGACAACTTGAGGCCCGCAACTGAGCCAACCTCTCAGAAGACCTAAATAACTGTTCTTTGGTTCAAGTTCAATGTTGACATGGGGATCCAGTGGCTGGAAGGTAGTTCAGAAGTCACAGGGTCTATTATCTGTTGCATGGTAGCTCCCATTTTGCACTGTTTCTGGGTATCATTTCTGTTGGAGTAGAGAGGAAATTTTAAGTTTGGCATAGTATTTCTAGGGGATGTAGAAGAAAGACGAGGTTTAAATAAATTTCTAGGGTTCTATCTAGCTCTAACTTTCTATGATTTGAGTTAAATGCTGCACATCATGGAAACAATGAATCCTAAACTCGGGAAATAATTAAAAATAATTGGCAAAAATTTGAACACCCCTCCTTCAATATAAACTGTACAAGAGACCTTAAATACAACTGATAAAGTTGTACCATTTTTCAATATTGTTCCTTGAAACTTCATAAGGCATTTTGATGGCACAAAAATTCATTTGTTTTGCTACATAAAAAACCCCATAGTTTCTAACTGCATTTTTCATTGTATTTTTGACAAAGACAAAATAGTGTCTACTTATATTAACTCTGTGAGGTAGACAATACAAACAGCATCCCCACTTTACAGGTGTGGAAACTGCTTCAGAAAGCTTAGGTGATCTGCTTTTGGTCAGGTCTCCTTCCTCCAAGTCCAGTACTCTTTCCATCATCCTACTCTGTCTCCACAATATTTCAGAGTCAAAAGTCAAAATTGCATACATAATCAAAATAGTTTTAAATATATGTAGAAAAGCAGCATTTCCATAAAATGTATTCATTTATCTAGACTGTACGGGATAAAAATCAAGTTCAAGAAAAAAAAAACAAATGCCAAAGATAAGGTAATTATACATTCAGGATATTTATTCAGTTACTATATTAGAAGAAAATAAGGGGGAAAGTAGATAAAGACGAATGGATTGTATAAAAGAGCTTCAAAAAAGGCACAAAAGCACAATGAAAGCAATCCTTTGTATTCTGACCCAAAGAATCTATAGCTGAGCATGAAAAAGTATTTGAAACTATGTATTTGAAAATATATATATTTACTTCTTGGTCCTTGTGTCAAGGACCTCCTTGAGGTGTGGCCAGTAGGAAAAACCTCAAACAAAAATCATAAAAGAAAAAAATCCAGCTTTAAAGAGTTTTTTCAAAGGTACTGTACCTAACAGTTGTTACCAAGTCATACCTGAATGCCTCACCTAACCTTCAATCTTCAGCAAAACACAAGATACCAACTATTACTAGAACAAATTCTCTAGTTTTAAAAAAAAGTTAAATGTTATACTTTGCTAGAATATATAATTCATAATCTTTAATGTCGTTCCTTACTTTAGCTAATGCATCATTCACTTAAAAACTTCAGAAAATGCTATTTTCAAAGCTGGCTGGAGACTCTGTGCCCATCAGAATTTCAACTTCAGAAAAACCTTGCTCTTTTGCAGCAAAGTATAACAGATTTTAAGATCAAGAGTGAAACTTACAGGGCCTACCTCTGCCTTGAATAGTCAGTAAGATTCATCTACCCAGCTGGCCATAATTCAGACTCCTGTTTTCTTGGGGAGGGAATGAGAGAGCTTTTTGTAGGCACAGAATGGTTCTCTCTTCAGTTTCAAAATTCAGTCTTGCTGCCAATTCACCTCAAATAGTCTCTCATAATATCTGCAGGCCCTAAAATATTCCCCCTACCTATAACTGACATGCAAGATGGGGACATGTGTCAATCATACTGACCATTAAAGTATGAGCAGAAAGTGAACTCTATATCCTCAATTAAGACTATTCCCCAAAGTGAGGCTAACATATGTGAAAAAGGTTGCTACAGGTCATATTTATTCATTCTAGTCCTTGACAATCTGCTGTATCCCATTCCCTGGTTCAAGTATAGGGCAAATCCCACTATAACAAATATGATTCCAACAAAAAGCTCCCTTTAAACAACAACAACAAAAAAAACCTTCCAAGTTCCAGGAGATGGCCTATTTATTTCATGCAGTTTTTGACATAACAAACTGCAGTAGAAATTAAGACTTGAGTCAGGGAATTTTTTTTTTAAAGGAATTTAAATTGTGGTTAATGACTGGAAAAAAAAATAAGGTTCATGTTGGTCTTTACATGAGCATTATGATGTAGGATAGAGAACATTAAATGCTGGATCAGAGGGCCTGGACTGGCCTCCCTATGTTGCTGGTTAATAACTCTGTGACCTTTGGTAAATGACCTAATGTCTCTGGACCTCAGTTTCCTCATCTGTAAATTGAAAGGGTTAGATGACTTCTATGGTCTTCTCCAGTTCTAAGTCTATAATCTCGTGAAAATTATTTTCTTCTTGCCTTGGACCTGTGATTTCATCAGTGTAGAGAACTCTTGGTAAAGAAAATTCCTCCGCCAATAAAATTTCAGTAACTGTTCTGCAACTTAAATTGAGTTGCTTAGGGCACTGAGAAGTTAACTGCCCAGTATGTGTTAAAGGTATGGTTTCTGAACCCAGGTCTTCCTGATTCTGAGACCAAGTGTCTACTCCTATGCCATGTTGTCTTTGAAGATGTTAATTTCATGTACCATAATGTTACTCTGATGTTTGTACTCATTTAAGTATAACAAATTATTTTAAAACCCCTTCTAGGATAAAAAGAATAAATCCACATCTGAACTGTGTGGTGGAATATTTACATATGCTTCAAACAAAAAAATATGAAAGACTGTAAGAACCATGTTTTAGAACACAAAAAATGTATAACTTATAAAGTGACTTGCAAAGGACAGAATATAGAGAACCAATTAGATGTGTAATGAGTAATCTACATATTCAGTAACAGTCTGGATAACAAAGGTGAACAAAACAAATACATGATCCTGCTTAAAGCCCAGTAGAGACTATACTGTGATAACTTTTTATGTTCCACAAAGAAATTTCAGTAAGGCGATGTCAGCATATTGTCCAAATAGCCTATTTAATATTCGCCATTTAAAAGGATGAAAACAAATGTGGCAAAAATCCAGCAATATGTATCCTCAAATATTTGCTCATTTATCAAAATACATATGACAATTTTAAAGGAACAAAAAATAACCACTTCTAAATATTTTGTGAAACAATGACCTATCAGTAGGTTTAAGTGATGCAAATACAGCAAATGATAATATCTTAGCTGTACACGCAGGAAACATTAACACTGAATTTATTTTCTAGCACATATTTACAAAGAATTTAAATTGATTTAATTTTTGTTCATTACAAATGTTAATTGTTATACCCAATCTGAGGGCTGGTCAGTGTTTTATGAAATTTTGAATTTATATTTGTGAGGTCTCTTTTCATGGACAGATACTGTTTTAAGTTACCACTAACGGTTCTAGATGGCGATCTTAATTTTATACATACACACACACACATATAAATGCATGTATGCATACATATATATATGTATCTTTCTCATTAATTTTTGGAAAACGATTTGGAAGAAGAGTATATCACTGAAGCTTTTATTTCCAAACCTCTTACCTAGGTTGGACCGTCTATCTTCTGTGCAGAAAGGAATTACAAGTGAAGCAAATTGGTTCTTTTTTCTCCACAAAGAGTGGCTCAGTCAAAAGGATGATCAGGGATCCAAAATAGCAAAGTTTTAGTTAAAAGAACCCAAGTGCACACGGAACTAAACTTCAACAAATTTACTAGTACTGATATTTAGAAAGAAAAGTTTTACAAAAAAGAAATTAATATAAACAGGGAGGAAAATACATATGGCTACATATTAGCTGTCTTTATGGACAGCCTTACCTTCAAATCTCCCTACCTACCAATGTGCCTTCTGATTTATTTAATGTTCTGCTTCATGCTAACGAAGCTGTTCCTAATATATTTTTCGTTAAAAAATTTATTAACATTGGACTTATGTAGTAATGTAAGGAATTTGAAACTAAATTCAGTACTCCAGTAATTTCAACTGTATTTTGTCAAGTTTTTGTCTTTTTTTGATAGGGAATTAGAAAGCTAGTCCAAGACCCGTATATTCATCTGTATAGAGATTTCCCAATATGTAAATTCTGTCCACTGATGAAACCGGGCAATTAATTTATCTGTAACTTCAAGTTTTAGAGAAATGCCTGAGACACTAAAAGTTAAGTGATTTGTCCAAGGTCACATAACTAGCTATGTGCCAGAGACAGAACTTGAACACAGGTCTTCCTGATTCCAAAGTCGGCCTGCTATCCACTACGCCACACTGCCTCTATATGTGTAACTGGACAATCTGCCACATGATTGCCAAAATGACTTGTTCGAAACATATTTCATGTCCAAAAAAGGCATTACTATTTAGACTTCTAGATTATTGCTTAATAAGTTAACAGTAATCAACTGACACTCAATGCTGAGAATGCTTCCCTGTAAATATATAGGCAAAGGAATAAGAAAACAAGCATAACTTGAAAGTTATGGTTGTTATTTCCTCAAGTTTTATAACAACAAAATAAATGAGCTTCTACCACCAAGCTGAACTAAACAAGTACAAAAAGAAATGTGGTTCTAACATTATGATATTCAGCTGAATAAATGATTTGTAACAATCTGCCACTGAAGTGTGACAATAAAAATGGATTTATAAAAGGTATCTAAAGCATTAGAGGTAACTAAAGCATTTCCTATGAAAAAAGAAATGTAGCCATTTCATTCCCCCTCCCCACCACTATGATTAATGACTGAATTCGAATCCTTAGTAAATACAATTTTGTGGCATGGATACAGATGGGAATAGCTAAAAAAACCTTTGGCTCTATTTTCATTTTTTTCATGACATCCATTGCTAGGTTCATTTTCATACCAGGTAGTCTTCTGACCAATCTACACAAATGCAGAAAACTTTCAGTCTTTGAGGTAAGACCTGTTCATGTACTTGGTGTGTGTGTGTTCCACCCAGGAGATGTCTTATTTTACTTAGTTGGTATACTTTATGTGTAAGTGGCAGATCAATTCTCCTTTTAAAAAAGCAATTAAGAACCTAAGACAAAACTAGCACCATAGCATGTTCTGCCCTCTTCTAGGGGAGATTTCTAAGGATTAAGATCTGCTTCAAATGTGAAGGAATACAATTTCCAAAAAATGATCCTCTCCCTTGCTGGTGAGCTGCACAATTACTTAACACTTTGAAAAAGAGAACCACAGCTTCTTGACATTTTCCTTCAAAACAACTTTTTGGTGAACAAGAAATTAAAGCTGACCAGCTTCTGGCATATTAATATTATTTTCTACAGAATACTTGCTTACTTTAAGAGCTTAGTAGCATAAGAGAAACCATGTACTTCAAGAACTTAAAAAGACTAATTAAAAAACAAAAACATAAAGTTCTGGGTGCTATAAGGAAAGTGACACACCATTAACTGTGCCATGTTAACTGCTATTAGGACTCCATAATTTTACTTATTGAATTCTAGTTATATTAATAGTGACAGTATATTTGCTTATGTTATACTAACAAGATACCTGTTCCACAATTTAATGATGTTAAGTGATCAGAAGTGAGGATTAAGGCATCTTGAGCTTTGCCAAGTTTAGCCCTGGATATTCTGGGTGTGTATATTACTTTATGATAATAAATATCAAGACATGTGCTAATGTGTCTTTAGATATCTAGTATCTTTAACACTCTAATAAGCTTGAAAATGTAAACATTTCTGCTATTAGCTTTAAGAGTTTTTTTTTTTTTTTTGAAAGAGTATGCTACAGTATATACCAGATGCAAGTATGTTATGGATAATAAAGGAACTATTCTTAGTGGGCAATAATAGAGAATGGGATGGATTTTAACTTGACCAAAGTTGTTACATATTTCATTAAGGAACCCTGAATCCTCTGATTTAATTTCTTTTCTTTTTATAAAAGCTGGTTGTGATGGTAAACAAAACCTTCACAAATTCTCAAATAAACCATTCAAAAGTACAATCTTGCACAAAAGTTAGGCAAAATAGTACGAAAGAGTAATCAGTGTAACTTATACTCTTGAACTTTACTGTTTGTTAAGAGAAATGAAAGGTGTGAGCTTTAATTTTAATTATTTAGCATCAATATCATCATAGTATAGCCCTGTGTTTGGCCTATACAAAAACTGGCCTATAAGACAATTTCATAAATATTTTTAAACCACATAGATTCAATCCTAACTTATCTTCCATCTTTGATAAATATTTGATGTCAATATCATCCAAATTACTAATCTTTGCAGTTACTATATACAGTGAATTACATCAATATTTCTAGTTTTACAACATACCTTATAAGTCAAATCTTTCCTTCCTTTACCCAAACCAGAGTAAGAAAAAAAGAACAGCATACTGCCCCCCTCCAAAAAAACCCCCACAAACAAACAAAAAAAAATCACCTACTCTTCAAGACATCATGTGATTTGGGGCGGGGGGGAACAGAAACAACGGCAGTCCTATCTCCAAAATGATTTCATGTTTAAAATAAACCTAGAGAATAATATGAAAAAGAATCCCTGACTTGCAGGTCTGTAATTTTTTTTTTAATTAAATTTCCATGGCTCTCAAATTGAATCACTCAAAGCCAAAACTACAGTTCTAACTTTGTTTTATTACCTATATTTTTCTTGACTCCCTCTAAAAGAAAAATGATACTAAATACAAAAGACGTTTACTCAGAATAAGCACACACATACTAACTTGTGGAAGCATAAAATGTATGCAGTAAATATTAGTTAAAAATTAAATATAGGTCATCTTCATTACCTGTGGATAATAACATTTCTAGGTATATTATTAATTTGGAAATGCAAGAACAGACCAAGACTCACAACTAATATTTAAACTTGTAATGAACTTGGCAAAATATACCAAGAAGCAGAGTTTTATTTTGATATATAAAATGTTTTGGGGAAATGCTAAAAATTAGAACTGTTTTGGACAATAGTTTTGGATTGTGATGAAGACTAAGAAAAAATTAAGTGAAAGGACAATTTTGAAGTTTGTGAAAATAAAGGTAGTCTGTTGTTTTTCTTTAAACAGAATCTGCATTACCATCTTTATATTGCAAAACTCATTTAGATGGCTTTTATCCAGAAAAATAAATCTATCAAGAATTCCAATTTCTCTATGGTGTCATTTGTCAGTCACTTCTGCAGCTTCATTCTGTGTTATCTGCTCCATCACTCTCCTTATCCCAGTCTTTCATTGTTGCTCCCATCATAAAGTCATCACGCAATATATTCCAGCTTGAGCCCTGCTCTGAGTTCCCTTTAGCCTGGAAAAATAAAAAACAATCAGAAATGAAAATGCAATTAAACCCAAACCACAAAACAAACTCCACACAGTTTTTACAATAGACATGTAACAGACAAATTGTTGAAATTTGCTTTATTTGTATCCTATGATCACACATGCAAAAAAATAAAAAAGCCTATATGCTAATAAAACTTATTTTTAATAATCCAATAAAAGACAGATGGAAACAAAGCACTTATTTTTCATGAACTAAAGAATCAAACCTAGTCAAGCTTCCTTTATTAAAGTCTTTCTTGGCAATCAAAATAGACTCGTGATATCATTTATTAAACCCTATGTGCTAATTCATTAGAAAAAAAAATTCTGGCACATTATTTAAACAAAAATATGGAGTTAATAAAGTCTTTTTAATCTGGCCCACATTAAACATTTTATGTATTTTTTTTATTTGTGAATTAAATCTCCTTTTCTAAATTATAACCTCACTACCTGGGCCAAGCACAGAACTACATGAAACAAAGCTGTTTTCAAAGGAATTTGGGGTCATACTTTTTTTTTTTTTTTAAATATTCAGCATATCAATATCAGTGTATTCCAAACTTGCTTCTGCTCAATGAACAAACTTGGAAATTACATTAACCTGAGATGAACAACAACGATATATTAAATAAGGGCAATTCCTCATCTTGTCTCTAGCATTCAAATTCTACCTTATTACAGAGGCCAAGAAATCAGATGGGCCATTTTGTGATGCAATAGTACCACCTTGTGGTGTTATTTATGAAATACAACTTATCAAAAACTTGGTAGAAAGAAAGTCTTTACAAAGCTACAAAGGCTGCACTCTATATTAGGTACAAAGAAGATGAAAACATTTTCTAGGCATGCAGATATTTTAAAAAATATAGTCCTCTTAATTAGTGTAAATTTATATCCAAAGAGGTTAGTAAAATATTTTTTTCTAGCAATTATTATATGACTGGAGCTCATTCACTAGTGCTAAAATTTTGTTCAGTTTTAAATTAATAAATGTAGCACTACTAATCTAACAAAAAATATGACAAGGGCAAATAAGAAAAAGACCAAACTGACTCTCTTTTTACACACCTTTCCTATGTCAAAGATACATGCCAATGAAGTAGAAGGCTAGAAGATTTAAAAGGGATATTTGTTTTTCCAAATACCAATTTCCCAAACCAAATATGAAAATTTTAAGTGGTTGATGGGCATTGTCACGATTAAAGCAGAAGTGATATTATAATTTGGAGACAGTGATGAGAGGGCAAGCCTCCAGAGTTAGGAAGGTCTGGATTCAATAGCTGCCCTGACATGGTGGCTCACTAGGTAAATCTTGCCTTTTCATAGTGCTCCCATATAATTTTTCAAAAACAAGTTTCAGAACAAGTATCTACCAGCACTGGGATGAGTTTCCCTCTGGATTTGGAGCTGCAGACACTGATAAAAACAAAGATCTGAACCCCTTTCCCCATATATCAACTTAGTAGTTTCCTTTCATTTATACTTGCCTTTAAAAAAAAAGAACAAAAAACCACTACCACCACTCATTCTAAATCTAAATGTATAAATCCCTGTCTTATTATATTTCCATATTTCTAGGAATTGAGACTTGTGTATAATAGTGACAAACACTATAATGACATCCTGAGAATTTGTATTTAGTAAGTATGAATACTAGAAAAAATATCAGAGAAGGACTAGGAATTTAAATTCCAAGTGATGCTACATAATTCAACCAATACAAAAACATAAAAGGGTACTATGCCTATATAAGACAAAGAGGTTCATGATGTGAAAATGAAGAATAAAATAGCAAAAACCTTACATTTTACCTAATGTTGTAGAAAGAACACTTAAATTAGATTCCAAGGACCGGAGTTTCAATGCTAGCTCTACTCCCTGCTGCTACATGGGAGATGATAGGAAAGGCAACTTCCCTGGAAGGTAAGGAGAGGGGAGACTTGATGGTCTCCAAAGTTCCTCCTAGGTCCAAATCCTATAAGCCTATGTGTGACTTACTCCCTTCTTTTAGGTGACATGACAAAACAGATTTCAGCTAACATTCAGTTCTCTTCCTTATATTATTTCAACAACAAAAAGATCTGATATTCAATATTTAAAGGTACTTCATGAAAAGATACATCTCTAACACATCAGCTGACAAATGATTAAATCCACAGCTAGTGATTAAACTTTCAAAGTTGAGTGCCAGTAGGTCTGTGGGCTCAGGTGTCAGGAAGGAAGGCAAGAGAAATCCAAGGAAGGTGCATAAAGTAGAGAGACATCTAGAGGACTGTGTCCAGTTCTGGGACCACAGTTTAGGAAGAACATTAAGAAGCTAAAAAGTAGGGCAATCAAGAGGGTAAAGAACCTTGAGTCTATGTTTATAAGTATCAGTTAAAGAAACTGGGGGAAAAAAATTAAAAAAAAAAAAAACTGGGAAAGTATAGCTGGGAGAAGATTCATATGATAGCTGCTATCAAGTCCTTGACAGGCAGGGCTGTCACATGAAAGAGGAATTGGACTTGGTCTGTTTGGGTCCAGAAGATGCTAATAGAGGCAAGATATAGAAACTGCAAAGAGGCTAATTTAGGCCTGACGTCAAGAAAATCTTCCTACTAATTACAGCTGTCTAAAAAGAAGAATGAGATGCTGTCACAGGAAACGGTGAGTTCCCTGTCATAGGAGATTTTTCAAAGAGGGACTCAAAGAATACTTATTGAGTATATTGTAGTTGGGATTCTTTTCTAGTGATGAGTTACACTAGGTGCATGCTAAGGTTTCTTCTAACAATAAAATTTTGCAATTCTGAGACTCTAAGCCTCAGTAGGAGGAAAATGTACTGTACAGTAGCTAAAAAGTAATGAAACTAGTTCCATCATTGGGCTGGTAAATTATCTCTAAAGACAATCCTCATAATTACTTTTCCCCCCAGGTTCAGGGTTACAGTATGTACACTGACAGCCAAAGCAATGTAACTTCAGCAGCTATAACATCAATTTAAATCACATGAGGTTTCTCAACACAGACACAGTTAGGAAGTATGCAAATAAATATGCATCAGGAACATATCATCGTAGAACTTAAGATAGAAGGAAACCCTGGTAGACATCTATTCCAACCTAAGCCCCTCCCAAAAAAATCCCCATCCTCAACAAATAATTAATCAATCTTTGTTTAAATCTCTCCAGTGAGAGGTAAACCACAATCCTCCATGGGCAGCTCATTCCACTTTAGGATAGCTCTAATTGTTAGGAAATTTTTCATGAGCTCAAGTCTAAGTTTGCCTTCTCAGTAATGTCTAAGAAAACTACTACTAGTTCTGCAATCTCGAACCAAATTAATTTCTCTTACAGAACAAGGGACATACAGCCTTCAAAAATACTGGCCTTTCCTGAGTATTTTCTTCTTCAGGCTAAGCAATCTCAGTTCACTCAACCAATCCTTATACAGAAAACAGATTTAGATCTGGAAGAAACCTGAGGGATCATCTAGTCCAATCCCTTTTACAGATGAGAAAACTGAAGCCTACAAAGGTTGCCCAACATCATACTAGCTGTAAATGGAAGACCTGGAAATTGAACCCAAGTCCTCTGATTTTAAATCTAGCAAGAGTCAAGGTCCTTAATTATTCTGGTTGTCTTTCTCTGAATATTTTCCAGCTTCCAGAACTGAACACCATATTCCAGTGAGTTCACACTATACCAAAGTAGAAAGGAAAGAAGAAAACAAACATTTATTAACTGCCTGCTACACACCAAGCACTGTGTGAATATTAATCTGATCTGATCCTCACAACAACCCTGTGGGCTAGGGGAGTCCTATTTCAGAACTGAGGAAAATGGATCACAGGGCTAGTGTCTGGGGCCCATATTTGAACTCAGGTTTTCCTAATTCCAGGGCCAGTGCTCTATCTACTGTACTACCTAGCTAGTCAACTAATAAATCCTTATTCCTGTAAGCTACACTTCTCTTAATGCAACCTCAAATCTTATTTTTTTTGGATTACTACATCATTTTATTAACTCATAATGAATCTGCAGACTACATTTTAAAATATTTTATCTTTGAGATAAAACACCACATTTTTTTTTCCTGTTTAAACATGCTCCCTTCATCTTCTGCTTAGTAAGTTTTGGGCTTTGTTTTTTTTTTTGTGTGTGTACTCAAATCTAAGACTTTCCTTATTAAATTTCAAAGGCAATTTTAGTAGATAGAGAACTGGTCTTGAAACCAGAAAGACTTAGGTTCCAGTTCTATCTCTGATACATATTGGCTATATGACCCTGGGCAAGTCATTTAACATCTAAATGTCGCATTGGTAATGGAAGTTTCCTCACTCAGAAATTCTGTATGCCAATGAAATCTCAAGTTCAGTTATCCATCAAATTTCATCTTTTTAATTTCAACCCAATGGTCTAGACCACAGATGTCAAACTTGCTGCAGGTGGCAAGTGGCCTGCAAAACTACTGATTACGGTCTGAACCAGATTAAAATGTTAATTGGTGAATGTTTAAGAAAATAAATAAAAGTACAAAACAATAAAGATAATATTAATGTGTGGTTTTCTATGTCAAGATGTGGCTCTTGAGAGCTATTTCTATTTGAGTTTCATTCTAGATTTTGTGGAAGTATATTAAAAAACCTCTTTTCTTAGTGTCTCTAAGGATATAAGAAATTAATATTTTCCTCTAAAGTCCTTTCCAGGTTCCTAGAAAATACCCCTTAGAAAGTTGGTGATGGGAAACTGGCAATTTTTTTTTTTTACAAAAAGTTTCCCTGATAAAGGCCCCATTTCTCAAATATATAGAGAACTGAAATCAAATTTATAAAAATAGGAGTAATTCCCCAATTGATAAATGGTCAAAGGACATGAACAAACAGTTTTCAGAAGAAATCAAAGCTATCTGTAGGCATATGAAAAAAAATACTCTAAATCCCCATAGAGAAATGCAAATTTAAACAAGTCTGAGGTACCACCTCACACCTATCAAATTGACTAACATGATAGAAAAGGAAAATGACAAATGTGGGAGAGGATATGGAAAAATTGGGACGCTAAATGCATTGTTGGTGGAGTTGTAAACTGATCCAACCATTCTGGAGAGTAATTTGGAACTATGCCCAAAGGGCTAAAAACCATGCATACCCTTTGATCCAGCAACACCACCACTAGGTCTGTATCCCAGAGAGATCAAAGAAAAAGAAAAAGGATCTATATGTACAAAAATATTTATTGTAGCTCTCTTTGTGGTAACCAAGAACTGGAAATCAAGGGAATGCTCATCAGTCAGGGAATGGCTGAACAAGTGATGGTATATGATTTTCATGGAACACTAGTGTGCTATAAGAAAAGAGAACTGATGAGCAAGATGGTTTAAGAAAAATATGGGAAGATTTATATAAACTGATACAAAGTGAAGTGAGCAGCACCAGGAAAATGTACACAGTAACAGAAATATTATACTATGATCAACTACAAAAGACTTATGATCAAGTCAATGATGCAAAACAATTCTGAAGGATTTATGATGAAAAATGTTATCCACCTCCAGATTCAGAATACCAAAAGAAGCATAATTTTTTCATTTTCTTTATTTTTCTTGTTTTTTTTTGTAACATGCATAATATGGAATCATGTTTTGCATGATGTCACATATATATGATTGACATATTTCTTGCCTTCTCAATAAGTGAGGGATAGTTGGGAGAGAGGAAAGAAGAAAATTCAAAACTCAAAATTAAAAAAAAAAAGAATGTTAAATCTATACACACACACACACACATACATTTAAAAAAAGCTGGTGATGGATGGTTAAGGACAAATCAATAAACCTTTATTAAACTCCTATTATGTGCCAGATACTCTGCTAAGTGTTGGGAATAAAAAAGAAACAAAAGACAATCCCTGCCCTCAAGGACCTTATAATCTTTTCTTTGAGAAATGGATTAAGGATGATAATAAAGACTAATTTAATTTAGTCTTGTTCCAGTCACAAGTCACCTCAAGCTCTTCAGCAGCTAAGATGTACCCTTTTCCCTAGAGAAAGGATTAAGATATCAATGGAAGAGAAGAGGTTCCTCAGTTTAATTCCAGGAGTGGGGGAGTGGTCCAGAAGTAATAGGATAGTAACTTAGTTACTCAATTCTGAAATGTTAACCCAGATTGTATTTTATGATATGTTTCATTTGTTCACATCCTGTTATTGGAATTATTTCCTTATCTTCAGAATTTCATTCTTGAGTTTCCCATCTCTTTTTGACTTACTTTACTGGTAAATTTTAATTCATAAGATCCTACTTATCCTTCCTCTGAATCATTACAAATTTACCCCCCCCCCAAATCTAGAATGTATGTTACCCATTCCATTTTCTGATGTATTTCATGAAAGAGATAAGGTGATCACTAAGAATCACAATAAGTTCATTAAAAACAAGTTAAGATAACTTATTTGCTTTCCTCTCACAATAACCCCCCAAGATTACTAAACTAATAAGCCAGAGAAATATGCTGAATATAGTATTGGATTTCAATAGGCAATTGGCAAGGTCTCTCATAAGATCATCATGGATAAAACAGAAAAATATAGAATGCATGATAAGAAGGTTAGTTGGATGACTGAACTCAAAGAGTGATAATTAATGGACTGATGTTAACCTGGAGGTAGATCTTCAGCACAGTGCCCCAGGGAACCATTCCTGGTCTTGTTCTGTTCAAGAATTTTATCAACAACTCAGACGTGGATATAGATGACATGCATATCAAATTGGTACATGATGAAAAGCTGGGAGATACAGATAATACACTAGAAGACAGAATTAGAGTCCTAAAGGATCCCAGTGGCAGACTGAAGCTAATAAGATGAAATATAATATGCATAAATATTAAGCATTACACTCTGAATACTTCCACGAACAGAAGAATAAATAAGTAAATTGGATATATAACTAAAAAGTAAAAAAAAAACTGGAAAAGCAACTTAACACCAAAGTAGAAATTTTGAGAATCAAATAGTTTATCAAAACTGAAGTAATAAATAAACCTAGAAGTGGTTTCTTTAACTAATAAAAGAATAAAAATCTCAGTTTAAAAAAAGAGGAAAACCAAATTGTATCATAAACAAAATGAAGAAATAACATAACAAAGAAGAAATAAAGAAAACTTTCAGAAATTACTTTGCCCAATTACATGGTAACAAAACTGTTAACAACCATAGATGAAGTAGATGTAAAAGAAACAAATTATTTAAATAACCCACATCAGAAAAAGAAACTGAATAAGCAATAAACAAACTCCCAATGGAGAGGGAGGAACAGAGGGAGGGGGAGAGAACGAGAGGGATTTACAAGTAAAATTTATCAAACATTCAAAGAGCAATTAATTGCAATATTACACAAACTGTTTGGAAAAAAATAAATTGGAAAAAGGACCCTTCCAAAACCTTTCCATGATATGTGTGTGTGGGGGTGGTAGTGGTGGTGGTGGTAGGAAACCTTAATACCTAAATCAGGGATAGAAAAAGAAAATTATAGACCCATATCCCTGATGTAAAAAATTAGATAAAACGTTCAAAAATGGGTTGCAACAACATATGCATAGCCAGTTCAGAATAATAATTATAAACATAAGATTTTATTAGTAACAAAACCAACATATAGTTGCTGTAAAAAAAAAAAAAAGGCTTTTGACAAAATCCAATACTTATTTCTATTAAAACACCTTAGAAAGCATGGAAATACAGACTTTTCATTAACCTGACAGTATCCATCTAAAAATAAGAGAAACATTATATGTAATGCTGAAAGGTTGAACTATTTTTTAATACACATCTATTATTTAATTACTATTACTTAATATACATCTAGAAATGCTAGCTTTAGTGACAAGAACAAGAAATTGAGGGGGAAAAATAAGCAAGGAGGAAACAAAAGTATTATTTTTTATTTTGCAGATTATATGATGCTCTATCCAGCAACTATGAAAAATCAACTAAAATTAACTGAAACAATACACAAAGTTCCAGGGGGAAAAAAGAGATAAATCATTGGAACTTTTGTATGTTACCAACGAAACCTGGCAACAAAAGAAAAAAATTCATTCAAAATAACTACAGAATTTATAAAGTACTTATGAGTCTACCTACTAAGACATAGAAGAACTATATGACTACAACCACAAACTACTTTTTACAGAAAACACAGATCTAAATAATGAGAAAAATACTAATCATTTATGGGCAGGCCATACCAAGTATAATAAAAATGACAATAATAACAAATTAATTTAATATTAACATATCAATCAAATTACCAAAGGAAAATAACACAATTCATCTGGAGGAACAAAAGATCAAGAAGCACAAGGGAAATAATAATAATAAAAAAGTGGAGAAAGAACAGGAATCTAGGATTACTAGATCTCAAACTAAAGCTAATTATCAAATAGTGAGGTTGATCAGCGGAATAGATTAGGTGTACACAGCAGCCTAAAGTTTGCTTAGAAAACGATACAACATGGACATACAGATGGCTAGATGGAAGGGGGCACTTCCTCCCCTAATATATGTTGGAAAGTTCATGGCACATCTTATACCACAAAAAGGTTCATACAGAGTAATATAGTAAAATCCCAAAAAGATCTTGTTACTTTAATATTTAATACTTTAAAATTTGGCGAGAATTTCTTTTGTCCCTCCTTTTTTCATTTTTAAAGGAAAAGTTAAACTCAAGCTACTGATTCTAACACTGAAAACTATAAAGTCTTAGAGTAGGACCTAAAAGAATTAAGATTATTATCATATGATTTACTACTGGCTGAGGAATTCGAAGAAAAGTAACAATACTAGGACTTTAAACCACACTGGTACTTGCTTCCATCAGATGGGAAATTGTCCTAACAACTAAGTGTAGAAGGTTATAGTGAAAATTTAGCAGGCTTTATGCTTAAACTTTGCTTTAAAAGCAAACAAACAAAAAAACTACACAGATTCTCACTGACCTCAAGCAACCGATATGACTCTGCTGTAACACCAACTGAAAAGCAAACCCAGGCAGGACTTAAATGAAAGCCAGATGCTACAGGACCACAAAATAATATCCTCCCTCCAGCCCTGGTTTTACATAAATATTTAATTAGAATAATATAAGCAGTTTATATCTATTGAAAAGATGAAGCCTACACTTCGAAAAAAAAAAATCGTTCATCAATGACACCCAAAACAATATTCTTTCTGCTTCATAGTATAAAAGGTTTTTGTTCATACACATAGATTTTGGCAAAGCAAACTGAAAACACAAATTTGGGCTTAATTTATTAATCTTTCATGAAACAAGAAATTCATTTCTGCTATGAATGGAAAAATAAAATTAAATGCTAGACAAGCAGCAATAAACCCACTTCTATATTTAGCAATTAATATGAGTTAATTTCATTATGTTTTCATTCCACAAAAAATGTTCATGCTTTTCATTTTTTAAGGTATAATCCAGTTTGCTCTAAATAACAAAAAAAAAACCTGGTTCTTAATATTCGCTAAATCAGCTTTAGTACCCCTTACAAGATTTTACTAAGTACTTTACAGCTACTGTCAACTCTGGCATCAAAATATACTCTGATAATTCCTCTTCAGAATATGGTACCCCCATATAAATATGGTACTCCCTTTATTAATCAAACACTCATAAAAAATAGGTATTAACTACACCTACATTCAACAATAAACATCAATGAGTACAAGTAACAACATAGTACAAAATCCCATTAGTTTAAAATGTGTAGGGGGATGGTGGATCTGAATTATGTGAGAATGCTAATGGTGCAGAGGTATGGGAGTATGTGTGAGGGGCTTTTTTTAATTTCTGTGATACCTCATGAAGATCTTATCCTAACTGCAGATCCAGCAAAATTTTTCTATCAAAGAGTACTCTGTGATTGTTTTCCAATTGCCTTAGATCCTTTTTCCTGTCCTTTTCTCCCCTCTACCTACTTTTAATTTTTGCCCTCCTGTTGCACTTAGCTAGCTTTCTGGGCAATAAGCCCATTCTGGCTTCATTTTTTTGTTTACTGTTTGTATAACTTCCCAGATTCTATTTTAAGTTGACTAAGGTACCAAGAAAGCTACAGAAGACTTCAGTAGATGATACTCAGGGGTGGGGGTGGGGTGGGAGGCCCTGCAGGGTAGGCCAGGATGAAAAACACACCTCCAAATTATATTAATTTAGGCAGTACCTTAAAAATATAAGTATAGATAGACTTAAGATGATGAGTAGAAATTACATGGGACTACAAATCAGGAAACCAGGGTTATAGTCATGGCCATGCTACTCTGCTATCTAACTCACTGCTTCTCTGGGGCTTGGCTTCCTCATCTGTAATGTGAGGAAGTCAGACAAGAACAAGTCCATTCTAGTTCTAAAATCCTGTGACTCTGAGCTCCTAATATAACATTATGTTTAAAATAAACTAACTCTACCTTGTTCAGAATTCAGTACTACTGAAAACATGTTTCTTTTATTGTGGATACAAAAAAGAAAAACAATTGATTTCTACTGTTGCCTGTTCTTTCCCTTCTTCAAAGGGTCACAATTCATGTTATTGTTGTGTGGGTCCTAAGATAAGTTACTGCCTTTCACAGGCTCAGCTTCTCAAAGCTGACTTTCAGAGGGCATCAACTCAATCCATTATTGATGATATTCTCTTAATAAGAATGACAATAGATTGAAAAGATCAAGATACCTCTCTAAAGTAAAATGAAATAGCAATTGAGACAGGTCAAACACAATGCCAAATAAAACTTTAAATGCCACAAATGCTTTGCAGTTCTTAAATCTGACACAGAGTTTGATGTTATGCTGATAATACATCTCCCTCAGCCTCCTAGGAGTGGTTCTTTCATCCAATGATATGTAAGGATAGCTAGGAAGGAAGAACTAGCTTCAGGGATAGTCTTCCCTTTGCCTCTCCCTTAAGAGTCCCTGTTCATACCACCTGGATAAACTGGGAGTCACCAACTTCAAGCTTTTCAGTGAATGGAAGCCTATCAGGACTTACAGTTACAAACAGTCATTTGACTTGCTGCTACACCTTAAGGACATCTGGACTTTTTTCTCTACCCTGCAGCTAAACTGTTTTTTTGTTTGTTTGTTTGTTTTTTTGTTTTTTAAATTTGTATCTCCAGTGTTTAAGACGATGCTTGCCACACAATAAGCAGTTATTAAATATCTCTTCCCTTACTCAATTCAATAAACATTATGTAACTTTTACATGTAAGGCACCATGCAAGGCACTGGAGATACAAAGATAATACCTTATTTTCAAGAAGTTTACCTTTTAGGGCAGGTAGGTGGCGCAGTGGATAAAGCGCCGGCCCTGAATTCAGGAGGACCTGAGTTCAAATTCAACCTCAGACATGTAACATTTACTAGCTGTGTGACCGTGGGCAAGTAACTTAACCCCACTGACTAGCCCCCCCCCCAAAAAGTTTACATTTTAGTAAGAGGACACAATGTGTACACATGTAAATAGAAGACAATTTGAGGAGAAAATACTAAGAAAGATGCAATGAAGGTATTACTGCATGCTATTTTAAGAAAACCCAATATTTTAAAATCCATTATTTGTCAAACATATAAATGAGCATAGAACTATACACATACACACACTTAAAGGGAATCTTTAATTTTATTAAGGTATTTTCTGAAGGATTTTCTCACTAGAGTTAAGTATGTTTACTTAATATAAACAAAGGATCATTAATGACACTTGGACACACAGAGAAACAAAAATCAGAAGGCACTTCAGGGGACATCTGGTAGTTGAAAAGAACCCCATCTTCAGCATCCCAAATAAATGGTCACCAAGTCTCCTTTAAAAGACATCTTATGTTAGTTAATGATAAAAGAAGAATGGCTTGTGGCCTATCTTGTAAATGCCTTAAAAGAAGCATCCATTTTAATTAAGGATTATTTATTTGTATATGACCAGAAGTTGGAATTGTTTTACTATTGATACGTACTGTTTTAAAATTGATTACTATGCATTGGAGTCTGTTATTCATTCCTTAGTGGAATGTCATCCTCCTGATGGGGGAATATGAATGATGAATTAATGCAAGGTATAAAACTAGAAGTAATACAGAGTGTACGGCGAGGTTCTAATCTTTCTGTTACTTTTCTAATTTGAGTTTCTTAAACATGACAATTGGCCAAGGTTCCAATTTTGATCTTATAATAATGGAGACATAAGGGTTGAGTTAACTTTCCTTATTTGCCCTGGTTATTGGCAAGGTAATTTAAAAATTGTGTTAAGATTGATCTTGTAGGAGAGTGGACACAAGAAGGAGAATCTCTATAAGAAGACAGTCTGCTGGACGCTGCTTGAACAGCACTTAGACCAGAAAACTTAATCAGATGATGTCCAGAATGCCAAACAGTTGTATGAGAAGAGACTTCTGAAGCCTTAAATGGACAATTTATTATTACTTTTGGGTCTCTGTACCTGTACTTAATAAGGGTACTGCCCCCTCTTTGATTTGGCAACGAAGGGTCAAAGGACCACAAAGACCAAACTTAAATGAAGTCAGAATTGAGGAGTTCTGACCCTGAGGGACTGAAATGAACCCAGAAATTAAGGCAGCCCTGAGAAGATAGGGGTATCTGTGAAGGAATAGGACTGAAATAAGTGGAGCAAAGTCTCAGTGGACAGGCTCAGAACTAGAGGGAACAGGAGCTAGGGAAGTCCTAGGCAAAAGGAGGATGGGATGAATGCTGAACAGAGTCAAGCAACAGCCCTAAGTACTAAATGGTCTTGGGAATGCCTATGCAGGTTTTCACAGTGATAAGGTAGGAGTTTGCTTAGCAACATGACAGTGATATTCTCAGAAACTTCATGCACAGTATGATCATATTTCTTTAATAAACATTTTTTCTTTGATCAGTTGTAGTTTTTATGTCTTCAACTCTTCTCAATGATGTTTATTTACTGTCACTGGGAATCCAGGTACAGTTTCTTCATTGAATATTTGGAGTTGGGGGAAAGCATAATGCAAAAAGTGGAAAGTGGGAAGAACCAAGATGGTAGAGTAGAAGGAAGCAATGCAGCTGAGCTTCAGTCCACAACTCTCCCAAACAGATCTATGAAATGCGCCAGATCAAACTGTGGTGAAGAAATTCAGAAAAAGTCATAGTGAGTCTTTTGGCCCATGCTGGCAGAGACAGACAGGTCTTCAAAGACTGGGAAGAGGGTAGTGGCAGAAACACCTGATCTATGGAGAACTTAAGATGCTTGGGAAAGGCTGGAAACCAGAACAAAAGGAGATCTGAGACATATACCAGGGCACCTCTAGACCGTACTCAGGAACTACAATGGTGATAGGTATCAAATGACAGCTATGTTGCCTACTACCCAATCCTGAGTAGATTCAGGGGAAGAGAAGCAGAACTGTGGTATTGCCTTTCTGAGGCAAGGAGGTCCTGGGCAATGTACTGAAAAAAGGAGAAAGTTCAGAAGCCAGCAGTAGCAGTGGTGTGGCTTAGACCCCAAGCTTACAGCAAGATCTTACTTCCAGAATCTGGCCCAGCCAACAGAGGAATAGCCAAGGCAGGAAATCCAAACCAAAGGGGGAGCCTGCAATTCTGCCTCTTTGAACCAACAATTTTCCAGCTGGCTGATAAGAGGTGGAGACTATCAGAACTTGATAAACACACAGACCCAAACCCAAGTCAGGGACTTATCAGACCAGGGGAACAGCAATCAAACTTTACCCTGAATCAGACCCCTATGGGAGTACTAAAAGTTTGCAAGTCCTCAGCCTATCCCTATGATCTAGAAATAACGTAATATTCAATACCACAAGAAAACAGGAACAGAAACATCCCAGCCCTTCCCTCCAGAAGTTCCACAGGGCCTAGCCCTAATATCAAGTCCAAAATCACTAAGTGTACTAAAAAAATGGGCAAACAAAAAAGGAAACCCACCATAATTAGCTATTATAGTGGCAGTGAATCTCAAGATACAAATGCAGAAGAGAATGACTTCAAAACATATACAAGCAATCCTTCAGAGAAAAACACAGCATTGGCACAAACTCAACTAGAATTCCTGGAAGATATGAAGCAAGAGTTTAAAAAAAATGTTTTTATAAATGGAATAAGAGTGCTTAAGGGAAAAAAACTGAAAAGAAATGAGAGCTACGGAAGAAAGGATTGGAAAAGGAATTAATAGCTTGGCACATGAAGTTCAAAACCTTGCCTAAGCAATAAACTCTCTGAAATTTAGAATGGACCAAATAGAAACCTTATACTCTATGAGGCAACAAGAAATATTAAAACAAAGTCAAAAGGATGAAAAAAAAGAAGAAAATATCAAGTAACTCATAGCAAAAACAAGTGACTTAGAAAACAGATCAAGGATAAAAAAAAATGTAAGACTCACTGGACTATCTGAACACTATGACCAAAAAAACAGAAGGGGGCCTAGATATCTTAATTCAAGAAACCTTAAAAGAAACCTGCCAAGATCTCTTTAGAACCATAGGGAAAAATGGAAACAGAATCTACTGGTTACCTCCTGAAAGAAACCCATGAATGAAAACTCTAAAATGAAATTTCTTATGAACATCATAATCAAAATCCAGAGCTTCCAGATAAAAGAAAAAAATACTTCAAGTAGCCAGAAAAAAAGAATTCAAGTGCTGAGGAACCACAGTCAGGATCACACATGATTTAGCAGTCGTCACTATTAAGCAGTAGAGAACTTGGAATGTAATATTCTAAAAGGCAAAGGATATGGCTTTATAGCCAAGAATAACTTAGCCAGAAAAACTAAGTATAATTCTACAGGGGGAAAAATGGATTTCTAATAAAACAGAGGACTTATAAGCATTCCTTATGAATAGACCAAAGCTGTGGAGAAATTCTGAAGTTCAAACACAGTAATGAAGAGAAGCATAAAAAAAATACATGAATGAAAAGGACTAAACAAGAATAAACTGCTTACATTCAAATATGAAGAGATGATACACGTGTCCCCTTCGACTCTTATCAATATCAGGTTTCACAGAGGGAGTTCGATTCTGTTATGTTTCGATGATCTTAAGGAAAGAATGGAAAGTAAAAGGAAGAAGAATATGCTAGGGGGGAAGGGAAAGGAAGGTAAGGGAAAATTATCTCACATAATCAGAGTAAACCAGCAAATATTTACACAAACAAGTAAGAGGAGGTGAGGGGAAGTGGCTGACAACTGACATCTCACTCATCTGAAGCAGTCAAAGAACACGTGCGCATGTACACAAATGTCCAAAATCCATTTATTTAACAGGAAAAGAGGAGAGAAAAGGAGAGGAAGTAGGGAGAATTAAAGGAAGAGTAGATTAAGGAGGGCATGACTATTAAGTAAAACAAACTGTAAAGGATATACAAAAATATTTATAGCTCTTTTTGAGATGGCAAAAGATGGGAATCTGAGGGAGTACTCATAAACTGGGGAATGGCTAAATAAGTTTTGGTACATCAATGTGATAGAATAACAAAGTATAGAGTAAAATGGCTCTAGAATCAGGGTTCATATCCTGTCTCTGATGATTACTCCATGTGACCTGATGGTCACCTTAATGTAGGGGGCAGCTAGGTGGTGCAGTGGATAGAGCTTCGGCCTTGGAATCAGGAAGACCTAAGTTCAAATCCAGCCTTAGACACTTGACACTTACTAGCTGTGTGACCCTGGGCACATACCCCAAGTCACATACCCCAACTGCCTCACCAAAAAGCAAAAAAAAAAAAACAAAAACAAAAACAAAAATCCTTAATGTATATTTCTAGAAAATCCTGCAGTTAAAAATAATGTACTGATGTTAGCTTGCACTCAAATCAGATAATTTAGATCTCTAAAGAAAGAGCAAGTAAGGCAAATTTAGACAAAAAAATATTGTTTGGTTGACCAAGACATAAGACTAAAAATGCTTATTAGGAAAAATGAATTAAAGGAACACAATGTACATTTTTCAGCTTCTCAAAGTGGTAAATCATTGTTGACAAGACCTAATCAGCAGATTCTAATATATACCACACCTTCATTTATTTATAGTTACCAAGGAAGGACATATTCTGGACAAATGTATTTTACCAAATAATGAAAATTGAACTCTGAAAGCACCAAAAAGTTAATATATTTCCCTTACTGTCACAAAATAAGAACCACAGTATCTCAAAGTTGGGAGGATGACAGAAGCTTAAAAAGTCCAATCTGAAAAGAAATCCTCTCTGCCACATGCCTAAGAAGTATGTGTCATCACTGTCTCAATGAGGCACTAGGTGGCACAGTGGATACAGCACCAGGCTTGGAGTAGGGAAGATCTGAGTTCAAATGCCACTTTAGACACTTGGTAGTTATGTAACCCTGGCCAAGTCACTTAACCTCTGCCTCAGTTTCCTTAACTCTAAAATGGGGGTAATAATAGCACCTATCTCCCAAGGTTGTTGAGGATCAAAAGAGATTTTTGTAAAGTGTTTAGCACACTGCCTGGCACACAGCAGATGCAATACGAATTATCTTTTCTATCCTCTTCCTCCCCAAATCAACCATACATAAATCTCTCTGAATAATATTCAGCTATAAAGTATAGTATAATAGAAAGAGTGCCAGATTTTTAGCCAGATGACCTATACTAGAGTCTTGTTCTGCTATTCATTTCCCTCCATGACCAATTCATTTATTTTTAAACCAGGGGCCCATATTATTAAATCAACTTATTAAAAGGTTGAAGGGGCTGTGGGAAGAAAGGCACAGTGATACATTGTTGGTAGAGCTGTCAAGTGATTCAATCGTTCTGGATATCAGTTTGTAATTTTTCAAAAAATAAACTAAAATTGCCCATATGCTTTGATGCAGTGATCCCTCTATGGGGCATGCTCTAAGCAAATAAAATAACAGAGACAAAGAATCAATATACATTAAAATATTTGTAACAACTCTGTGGAGGCAAAGAACTATAAACAAAGTAGGTATCTGGGGCAGCTAGGTGGTGCAATGGATAGAGTTCTGGCCTTGGAGTCAGGAGGACCCGAGTTCAAATCAGGCCTCAGACACTTGACACTTACTAGTTATATGACCCTGGGAAGGTCACTTAACCCTGACTGCCTCACCAAAAAGAAAGAAAAAAAAAGTAGGCATCTACCTATTAAGTAACAGGTGAAATACCATGGCTATATAAATATAAAGGAATATTCTTATGAAATAAGAAATTACGAATTGAATGAGAAATTGAGAGAAATACAGGACAAGTTGTGAGAAATGATACAGTGAAATAAGTAGAACCAAGAGAACAATATACATAATGACTTATCTAATGAAAATTAAAAGCTCAAACAAAAAGAATTAATGAAAATGCAGTTACTAAGTGCTTACTACATGCAAATCACTGTGCTCAGCTCTGGCAATACAGGTAGAAATGAAACAGGACCCTCCTCTCAAGGAGTTCACATTCTAATAGGAGGAAATAACACACAGAAGATTTCAGCTGCAAAACAGATGAAAAGGCTCAGTGACCCATAGGCCACAGTGGCAGAGCAGAGTGTAATGCATTTTCTGTAATGGTATTCCCATTTCGAAAAAAAACCAAACCTATTTTAATACTAAATTATTTGATGTCAAAGACTTTGATAACGAGAACTTTCTTTTCTGGTCTCCAGAAGCAATGGCTGATAAGGAGTCTGGAGACCCAGCACATGCAAAAAGTTACTAGCCTACATCTCCAAAAGGATCACTTCCCTGAACGTGGCTTCCCAATCATGTTAGAAGTAGGGCACAGTCTGAAGCTCCTAGATTTACCAAAGAGTCACTAGCAGTTGTGGGTGATGGCAGGGACGGTGGACCTCTTCTTCTTGATGATGACTGCAAGTGTGAGGCTCCTAAGAAGGCTGGTAGTCTGGAAGCACTGGTATTCCTAGGATCTGAGGACACAGAGTCCTGGGATATCTACACTAGGATCTAAGTGGAGTTTGTAGTTTGAGTCAGTAGCAACAGTTTGCTTTAGTTGTTGTATTTCTGCAAATTGTTGCACTGTATTATGTAACTTTATAAAGAGAACTTTACAAAAAGCCTTTGAGAAGCTTACAGTATAATGAATTTTGGAAAGACTTTCCTGTGTTTACTGAAGAGAGAACTAAGGGAAGTAACTAATTCTGAGGAGAAATATTAAGAGATTTTATCATTATCTGATGACTTTAGCACGAGTTCCTCAACAGATAAAGAGGAATCAAGCAACCATCAATATTCTGAGAGTCTGAAGTTGACTGATGGTAATTGGTTCACTCAAAATATCGTAAAGAATATTTTAAACAAAGAAATAATATATACATAGAGACGTACACATATACATGTGTATGCATGCACACACATACACATACATAGATATCTATGCTTATTATCAATAATAACACATTGGGTAATTTTAATATGCTGGAGTAATTTCTTTAGTTCTTTAATATTTTGTGGTTACTTGTATATGCAAGTACAATGGAAAAAGTGGATAAAAGTGTCATAAACTATTACAATTTCCTCAGTTTAAATGAAGCAAAAAAATAACCACAAAAAGGAGGCCAAAAGCCTAAAAAACACCTTGGCCTTGACAGACAAATTTGTCAGCCAAGATCAACAATGGTTTCAAACATAAATTCATTTATAAGATATCATAGACAAGTATGCTAGAAGATTATGAGTAGTATCTCATTGCAAGCAGTGATATTGAGACTTGTCCTGAGTAGAATGGGCTTCTTCAGGATGCAGTTCTTTTTCACTGCAGGTCTTCAAACTGAGGCTTGACGGCCGCTTGCCAGAGATGCTAAAGATGGGATTGCTGATTAGTCTAGATCAGGGATCAGCAAACTACAGCCCAAGAGCTAAAGGTGGCCTACCAGAGAATGATTTTTACATTTTTAAATACAACTAAGAGCCATTCTTTGCTTGCTGGCCTCAATCAACCCATTGTCTAGATAACATAATATATGAGGCCCCCTCCAACTCTGAGATCCTCTAATCAGGAACCCAATCAGGCCCAGATAATCCCAAGTACATTTAAAGAAGATACTAGGAGGGCAACAAACAAATGAAAAATGGAAAAGATCTGTCAAGATTAATATAATAAACCATTTTTTCCAATAATGATTTAGGTGAAAGTCAAACTGGTATCTTTAGATTTGGAGTAATTTCAGTGTCTCTCTATTTACTTTAACCCTTAGTTTCTTGTTCCCAAAATAGTTTACGAATGTTAAATCCATACCCATCGACTTAGTGATATTTAAAAACTGACAATCTTTTGTGTAAATCTTTTCAAATGTTTCAATAGATACATGGTATTCCACACCCTCCACCATACTCAAATGCCCAAAAATATAGTGCTTATTTATGAGTGAATATCAAATAAAACAAAATAAAAATCTACCAAAACTTTTTCTTGAAGATTAGCCTGATGGCAATTTAACTATAGACACCAACAAAAATTATTTCCTATCTTATACCTTACTTGCAATTTGACGTATGAGAAAATGAAGTAAATGTTTTTTTAGTCATTATCAATCAATGGATCAAAGACTTAGAGTCTGAAGAGACCCTAGTAGCTATCTAGTTCATTCCTCTCATTTACCTGAGGCCCAACAAAGTTAAGTGATTTGCCCAGTCACGATAGTAACCAATTTTCTAAGTCCAAATCAAAAGATTTTTCCAATGCGTATCTCACTTATTCCTCCTGATAAGTAACTTACTAGTATCTGAAAGTTAAAAGGGAAAATCCATATTCTAATGGACAGCTACTACACTTTCATTATTATTCTTATTACAATCTTTATCCACCATCTCTTTTCATGATAATTCACAAGAGATCACATAAGTCTATTGTTAATGCCATCAAAACCATTAAACTACTCTAAAAATTCCTATGGGTACTTAAAAAAGTTTCAAGAAACTTTTATCCTCAAAACATTTCTATGTAGATAACACACTGATATTTCATTATTACAAAGAGAGACATTATAGAAACAGAGTTAAGAGGATTAAGGACATGACTCACTTTAGGAGCTACAACTTGTTCTGATGTCAAGCTTAATACTTTTTCCAACTGCCTCTGAGTAACAAAACATACCAGATACTTCCTTCACAAAACCAATATACTTTTAGTAAAATATCACTTTTAAAAGATAATACTCTGTATTTTTCTGCCACTAAGGCTTCTAATGATATGAATGCATGATAACATTGCAGAAATATCTACATACAGTAGTATGGAAAAGAAACACACACACACACACACTCAGAACATATTATTATCCTAGTCTCAGGAGGATTAAGAAATACCTTGATAAACAGCTAATTTTATGAAATAAAAAGCTTTTGGCACATTCCCAGAAAAGTAATCACTCCCATCTGGATCCCAAAAATTTGCAAAGGGTCTCTGACTTCAAATGAAAACAAGCAAATATTTAATAGAAACTCTTTCTTTTGTTGTTCCAGCAGGTACAATAAAGTAAAACTGAAGAGACCAAAAACAAATATATGACACAAATACATATGACCTATAGACCAGGAACACATTCACAAAGAGTAGATGTGTGTGATAAGTAGAAAAACCAATCTTGGGGCCATTCCTCCACAGATAAAACTCAAAGGATATGAAAAAAAGTCTTCAACTCCTAACAACCATATGAAAGAATGCTCAATGTCACTGATGAGAGAAATGCAGATCACCACAACTATGCAGTTTTACCTCATACCCAGAAAATATGCAAAGAGGACAAGATAGGAATAATACATGTTGGAGGCTGCAGAAAAAGAGGCACAATAATGTGCTGTTGATGGAACTGTAAATTGGTCCAAATGTTTTAAAAGGCAATTTGGAATCATGCAAAGAAAGGAACTAAAATGTTCTTACCCTATAATCCATAGATTCCAATGTTAGACACATACACCAAAAATAACAGAAAAAAGGCTCCATATACATCAAAATATTTATAGCAGTACTTTTTATAGCAGCAAAGAACTGGAAACAAAATAGACAGTAGCTGCCCATCTTGGAATGGCCAAACACACTGTGGTACACTAATGTATTGCAAAATTACTGTTATAAGAAATGAATACTATGATGAGTACAGAGAAGTATGGAATGACTCATAGGAATTGATGCAAAGTTAATGAATGAATATCAAAGTATTTATTAAAAACACTTTCTATGTGCCAAGTACTCTGCTAAGTACTAGGGATAGAAGTAGAAAAAGTCAGATAGTCCTTGCTCTCAGAGGAGGAGATAACACATAACAGAATTCAACTGCAGGGTGGATGGAAAGATCCAGAAATCCTAAGGATGCATGAGTGGGGCAGATGGCAAAGCCTATGGGTCTTATGGGTGCCAATGGGAGTTCAGATGGGATTGCTTAGAGGTCTGGTGGGAGAGCAGCAGGGTAAATGGTGATATCCATGCATAGTGGGGCAATGAATGGTAAGGCCTGTATGTCAACCAAAGGTAGAAGATGGTGAGCTCCAGCTCATCCAAGCACAGTGAGCAGCTGTGTCATTCTTCTTGCCTGGTGCTCCACAGAATCTGGGCAGCCCAAGGAGACAAGGGAAAGGCATGAACTGTAACCTTATCTATGGGTTTTTATACTAACCAATCAGAGGGTTGCAATAGGTGAGTACACTAATTTTTCTATTGCCATTGTATCTGGGTACCATATTTCCCAGATATTTCATGAAGACTGAAGTACCCTGACAAGGACTGTAAGAAAGGTTACCTGTGTGGTGAGCAACATATTTCAAAAATATTCCCTCTCAGTGAAACAGCACAGAATAACATCTCCATACCATAAAAGAATTTAATATGAAAACTGACTGGGTAATTATAGTTATTATCACATACAATTACAATAGGTAATTATATCACATTAGCTATTGTACTAGAGCAAATCTAGAAAACTGTGCATAGTCTGATATCATCTATTATCTAGAGATGCCCCAGAATAGGCAGTGCAGTATAATGGATTGGGCTTGAAACAAAGCTTTTCACAGCTAACTTCACCAAACCTCTGTGAGCTTCAGGTAACTTATCTGCGAAGTGGGAAGGATCATACTTTCACTATGTAGCACACAGGATTACTATAAGAAAAGTGTTTTTGCTATAAAGCAATAATAGCAGTTCATTTATACAATGATCGGGGAAGTGATTCCAGAACACTCTCTGTAAGCCATTCTTTATTCTTCGATCAACCTGTACCATACCTCCAACCTAAAATCTCACTGGAGTTGCAGTCTTGTCATAACTAACAAAAGTCTCTCACTGTAGCATTTCTTTATAAGTAATGGCAGCAGGGAGATGAAGGTATTGAGGTATTATGCTCCCAGTGGCAAGGTGTAAACCTCATTAATGCTTGTTGGCTCAAAGTAAAAATACAGGAAAGGGAAAGCTCCAGGGAGGATTCATAATGTTGGTTCATTCTCTTTCCTGGACCAGAGTTAAAGATCCATTTCCTTATATTTATGCATTCTTTTCTTTCTAAAAGTTGCCCTCATCTGGCCTAAAATTTCTAACCCCTAATTCCACTCTCTGACAACAACCTCCTACTGTTTACCTTTCAGTCTCATGGTTCATCTTTCTTCTCCCAACCCATCTTCCTATTCCCAAACAGCTTCACTTGTAAAGTGGTCAGTCATTTGAATGTTTACTGCCTACTACCCTAAAGTTCTTTGACCTTGATAGTCTCCCTTCCACACCCCACTCCTCTACTCACACACTTTTTGCCAGGCTCAAAAGCCAAATTCTCATCCCTGGGTAACCCCCTACTATTCAATGTTTCTATTGCTAAGTAGCTTCTGAGTATTGCTGGAAAAAACGAGTCAATTTTACCTGTGCCAAGTTCTTGACACATAACTTCAACTGGGCCCTAACTTATTGGTGTGATAGACAAACCACTAGATTTGGTGTCAGATAGACCTGGGTTCAAATTCCATCTTGGCCACTTAATTGCTTTGTGACCCTATCAAATTATTTAATGTCTGAGCTTCAGTTTCCTTTTCCATAAAATGAGAGTTGGAACCTATGACCTCTCAAGTCCCTTCCAGTTTTAAATTTATGATACTATGATCTACAATGCTAAACAATCCTTCTCTTCTAAATTTTATCAACTCCTGAAGTCCACTCTTCACAAAGACTGCATTAAACTTTTTTTTTTTAATGGGAGCAGAGGAGTAGATGAAGTTGGAGGGGGGTAAGCACCAATGACTGCACTGGTATAGAGAATTCTTGATGAGGAAACTAATTCTTTCAATGAATACTGTGACAATGTCACAAAAATATTATCCTATTTTTTAAATGAGACATAAAAAACACAAGTAAAACCAGTGAAAATGAATTTGGTTTCTACTTTATGGCTATTATATCAGAATAAAAGTATTTGAGGAAGAAATGAGGGAAAAACTGGAAACAGATGACCCTTAGCACAAGATCAATATGCCTTCATCTCAATTTTGTCCTGATCCTTGATATCAAACCAAACTATACCATACCATGCCATATCATACTTGTGATAACTTGGAGAGAGAATATGGGGTAGGTATATAAGGAAGTAAGATAAAATGTCAATGGTATGATAGAACACAAAATATTTGCTAGAGAAAAATCTGTATTTTATGCCCTAAAAAAAAAATCCCGAATATCAAAGCAGGAACAAAAGTTTCTTTTAAATTATTCTTAAATAAGGGAAAAAAGAAAAGTCAAACATTTAGAAATCCTATCTCCTCACTCCCTCCTTTCTTACAACTCCAAATGATTTTTTTTTACATCTTTCAATAAAAATACCACTGACAAATCTTCAGTCTGTTGCAATTTTGGGTAATGAAAACTATAAATTCTCAAAGGTGATGTTTATAATGACTGTTGATAGTCACTTTACAATAACAGTACTAGTGGGTACCTCTATTAAATAAACATACAATTTTGTTCTTTCTAAATTAAAAAGATCGACAGACTTTAAAAGTTGAGAAATGCTTGCAAAAAATTAAGCCAAATGGTAACTTAATCAAGGAACTTTAAAAAACACTTTGACATTGTGCTTGCATGAAATTCCTAAATGTTCTTTGTGCCACAGAGTGTTTCAGCAAGCTCCATCAAAACATAAACAAAAAACACATGACAGAAACACATGACAGTGTCCTAACCGATTAAAGTGCTTCTTGTTGGCATTAGAAAGCACTTAGCTCAAAGTAGTGGATTAGTGACAGACGAACTGTTCCATTACTACCAAGCACATCAAAGTCAGAATATAAATGCAAATATGTATTTAAAATATAATTTTTAAAAGTACAACTTCTTGGATAGGAACATGTATTCGAAGCACTCATTTTATGTGACTTAGAAAGCAAACTACTAAGGGTCAAATATTTTTATAATAATCAAAATTATATGTATTATGCCTTTGTAACAAGCCTGCAGAACCCAGTTTGTTATTTTAAGGTAAATGGATAAAAACTTCTAACACTTTTCCCTATGTCAAACATCTATGAAAATATCTTAACTCATAATCTAACTGATGAACAATATAGGACAACTTATCATCATGATCTCCAAGAACTCAACTCCTTTTATTTTTCTAAGTTATTTACCGAGTTATTTCCTAAGATACTAAAAAAAAAGAGGCTCTTTTGTGTATCTACTTCTGTATGCCTAAACGAGCAAACTGCACGAGTCTACAATGTTGTCATTTTGTTTTTTAAATAAAGAGCAACGAGAAACTAAGTTGCCCTGTAATTCATGGATCTGAAATCAAATGTTGCAGCTACTTCTATACACCTACTTCTTACTGACAATAGAAGATAATCTCCCTAAAAAGCCAATGAAAGGGTATACAAATTAGTATGGGATCAGAAATCCCCCCCCAAAATGCTAAAAATTAGGAATGGCATTCAGTACCTTATCCAGTATGCTTATAAGTTTGTACTTATCGGTAATAATTGCTAGCATATGCATCATGAATTTACACTGATAGGCATAAAGAGCAAGGAAATGCTTTAAAAATTTGATGCTATAATGTATATATTTCATATCCTTCCCTACTGTCCACTAAGCACGACGGGGAGGGTAGTAACTGTCATAGTATTATTAATGACAATAAGGTTACATTTTCCATTGTCATGGAAGTTCTCATATTTATTACTGCACTAATGTCTTTAGGCAACATGTACTTATTTAGAGTGCCACAAGACAGAGGAGTCAATCTTATCCATTAGTACAAAAGCATTCACTTTAGAGAGCAAACTCTTCTTACCTGTTTATCTTTTGGATTCTGGCCTGTGGGACTCTTGCTGTCTTTGCTTTCGTCCACTCCTCTGAGAACACTAATGAAATCCTTCTTGGTGACAGTTGACATCAACTTTGCACGTTTTCTCACAGAACCTCCAACTTCTTTCATTTTTTCATCAACATTCTTCTGGTGCTTCCGAACAGCATTGAATAACTGCACCACACCCCTGTGGATTAGGCAATCCCCCCATTCTAATTAAGTAATAATAAAAGGCAATTACAACCAGAAAACTGTACTTGGGTGTATTTTCTTTTTTTTAAATTCTAGCTACCATTTTTTCCAAGTCAAAATCTGATGCTGTTAAAAATGAAAATCACTATTAGGATCAATTATGTGGTTTTCAAAGTATAAACATTATGCTGGAATTTAATTTGTATGTTAACATTAGGCTATTCATTATCAACAGTAAATGAAGAGTTATGTAATATTTCAATGGGTCTGTGACTTTCTAGACATGGATATTCTCTATACCAAAGTCAATCACAAACCCCATGTCATTCTTAGTGATTCTTGTCAATATTTTTCCATTTTGTTTAAGGTCTTTCTCTAGATATTTTTTATATTTTATGGCAAACAGATATGTCTATCTATTTACCTGCTTATACCATATGACCAAAGACCAACCTCCCACTCCAATGTTCTCCAGTAGGGTTGCTTAGGAGAACCCATGTACAATTTGATAAGTCTTTCCAATCCACTTACTATGATTACAGAGCTCAGACTTTTGTCAGAAGTGGACACCTCTCATTTAACTAGACAACCTCCTAGCCCCTTGCTGAGACTTTTAGAATAGAGTTTTGGAAATGGGAGGAGTAAGAAATTTACCTCCCCATTCCAACACCTAAGGTGACTTAGAGCAAAAGCACATGGCCATGGTAGACATGGTTAGCCACAGAAAAGAGATATTAGAGTTTCTCGGACCTTGAGTTCCAGCTACCTTTCTGTTTCCTTTTCTAAGTGATGTCAGTGATGAGAGTCATTGAGAAATGGACTTTTTTAGTCTTGGAATGGATACCTAATGGACAGTCCTGAGTCCAAGAGCTGGGCACCAGACAACTGGAGGGAAAAAACCTTCCAGAACAGCATACTTTAAGGAGGATTCTATAGCTGAAGGGCTGCCATGCATGGGCAAGAGATCTGGACCCTGCCAACCCTCCATGAAAAATTAACATAGATTGCTCAGATTGTTATGAGGTGAATAAAAAATACCTGTTCAGTAGTCCTACAAGGGTCTCTAATTTCTGGAGAGCTAGATACAAGACTATTCAAGTGTTTTATATCTCTGTATGTCTTGCTCCCCTTTGACCCTTTTTGTCTTATACATTTTCTCTGGTTGAGGAATTGGTCCATTCCCAATAAGCCTATCATACACTGTGTACCTTTATAAGAAAAGAGACTCATGTGTCATCCACACGTGAGTCATACATCTATAAGCTTTTCTTTAGAGATTTTCCTGGAGAAATCCTGATGAGACATTAACAAGCAAGAAAAATTAAACCATTTTGGGTCAGGTCCCCAGAATTGAATCTAGTCTGTGTGAGCCAGTCACCTGAGAGGATGAGGATGGGTAGGTCTGAACCATGGGGTAAAACACATTTCCTCACTGGTTTCCTACATACAACTTGTTGAGCAAAGTCTTTATTAAATATGTGCTTCAGCTTATTTAAGTCAACCACGAATTTCTGCACCATCCTTTAGGCCATCTCCAACTTTAAGCCTTTGGAAGTTGTAATAATACAAAATTCACAACTTTAGAGCATCACAGGGGACACCTGTTTCAAAAAGATGAGTCTTCACAATTTCAAAGAAATAAATGTGGTCTGTAGTTTAAAGTGCTTGTTTAAATTTTAACTTAAATGTCTTTTTTTTCCCCACTTGAGTGTTTTTATTTCTTTTTCTGATGTCAATGAAATCATTTTTTATAAATCATTTCTGAGGATTCTTCTTACTGGGTCAATCTGTGTCCAAGGGAAATGAGCTGCCACTGCTGCAATGGATCACTTCAGTTACTATTTATGTCATCAATTCCACATCCATAGTAAGTCTTGTATTCACTCCCTTCTCTCTATCCAACTGGTTACTACTCTACTTTGGGTTCTCATCACCTCTCACCTATACTATTAGGCTAATAGGCTCCTAATTGGTCTTGCTATCTCATGTTGCCACCTTTTCCAAACTATATTCCATACAACTTTCCAAGTGATTTTTTCATAAAGCAAAGGTTTGACCATGCCACTTTCTCCTATTCAAAAAACCCTAATGGCTCCCTATTATCTCTAATTCTTGGAATGAATTCCCTCCTCAATGGTTTCTTCCTTCAAGACACAAACTCCATCTTCCATATGAAGCTTTTCTGATCCTCCTCCCCACACACCTTGCTCGTGCCCTCTCCCTCTCAGTACTTTGTATTTAACTACTGTACGTGCATTTGTAATCTTTTTTTACATTCATTCTGTCTATACTATATATGTCTTTGTGGTTTCCCCTGTTATAAATGGAAATGGTTAGCCTGACCACTTTCTCAACATGGAGGTTTTGTGAGGAATTTACCAACTGGAGGAAGTAGTCACAGGAATCTTCTTGATATTCAGAGATTCAGGAGCAGAGCAGGATAACTACATATTATTCCATTTATGTAAATTATTGTCTAGCCAATCCTCCAGCCTTCTTTCTACTCACACACGACATTCTAAGTCTCATCTTCTCATCTTCATGCCCTTGCAGAGAGTATCCTCCACGCACAGACGGCATTCCTTGCTCACCTCCACCTCTCAGAATCCCAAGTTTCCTTTAAAGCTCAGCTCCAGCTGCACTTTCTTTGTGAGGTCTTTCCTGATCCTTCCAGATGACAACATCTTCACTTCACTTTCACACTGCCTGGATATTTATTTTGTTTATATTTATGACACACATGTTGTCTCTTGCATAGAAAATTAAGTTCCAAGAGGGCAGGTAATACCTTCTTTTGTGGTTGCTATTTCTCCAGTTTCACAAATACTTGGTGTTTAATAAATGCTTGTTGGCTGACTGATGGCCCAAAAAAAAAAATCTCTATTTACAAACAAGGCATGGAGAAAGAAAAAGGAGGGAAATCTTTTCCTCAAAAAAGAAAAAAAAAATTTCAACAGTTCCATGAATGAATAAATGGAAGGAAAAAGCATTTCATCATTATAGATTCCAGCTCCACTCTAGCACAAATCACAATCCGTCCACGACCCCTTCTTATCTTGTGCCATTATCACCCATGTCATCATATAAATCTTTCAAAGGCTGATTCTAATGCCCCAAAGGATGCACTATATTTATTTAATAGTATGTCCAGGATATGAGGACAGCCCTAGAGATCATTCATCTGTTACTCTTGACTCATTATTCATCCATTCATCCATTCCTCCATTTACTCTATACAATTGGTCTATGACCTTTTCCAGTAATATCTACTCAATGAGGTATTTTGCCTCAGTTTTCATGTACAAACCACTGTTGGTACCATTCTGTAAACTACTTACATTTACCACATGCCTTTTGGTTTTCCCAATGTCTGCAATTCTCAATCATTTCCAGATTTGACATGATTCTTTTAATCAGAGAATTAACAAAGGAAATACAAGAGTTAAAAATGGGACTTCTGCAGCAGCAGGTCAGCCCAAGTAGTATGTACGTTTTGTAGAGGTAGCTACGTGGTGCAAAAGATAGAGTTCTAGACCTGGAGTCAGAAAGACCTGCAATCAAATCTAGCTTCAGGAATTTTTTTTTAAACAAAAACAAAAACAAAAAAAAATCTAGCCTCAGAAATTTACTATCTGTGAGACCATGAGCAAGTCACTTAACCTCTGTTGTTTCCTAATCTGTAAAATGGTGATAATAATCACACCTAACTAGCACTGTTATCATGAGGATCAAATGCGATAATATTTGTAAGTGCTTAACACAACGCTTGACATAGTAGACACTACAAATATGATGACTTTCTTCTCTTCCCCTCCTACCCTTTCCCTTGTCATAAACATAATCCATAACAATAACTAGCGTGAATTATAACAAGATTGAGATTAATAAAAATGGTAGGCATTTTCCCCAACATAATGCAACCTAAGCTTCTCTTCCTGCTACTTATTCAATTCTTGGCCCAGCAATCTAACAACTTATAGAACTTAACCTATATACTAATGGTTACCCATCCAACCACACATCATAATCTAGACTATACGTATTCTTCATCTATGCTAAGTGACAAGAGATTTCACTACAGTGGCTGTCACACAATCATTTATCATTTGAGCACATGCATGGGAGACATTTTGGTTGAGGAGATCCTTTAAAGATGCACCAAATCAATTTTTTAGAAGTAAAAATTAAATAAACACAGCAAGACCTCATGTTCTCCATACGTCTTAGCATTGTGACTCTGTCTGTTGAAGCCTTTCTATTCTCTTCTCATGTTTTCACTGAGGATATCCTTAATGTATATATAGATCACTTTAAAAGATTTTATTAAGATGAGAAAGTATGCATAAAGCCTGGTGTCTTCTTTGCCATTTTGGGGAGGGGGAGAAGTAAAAAGGAAGCACAATTTCTGTCTTCTTTTTCACTCTTAAAATTGGGCTTAAGAAATCTAGAAAACTATGTCCTTAAAACTGGGTCTCCTGCAGAATAGATTTCTTTGGTATGTGGGTGTCCCTTTCCAGCCACTCATCTTAGGTGTCACTGACCTACTGGATCAGGTACTGAGATAGTAGAATAAAAATGTAGTGGTTGTACTATTATCACTGATGAGATAGATGACTGAGATGTTGGCAGATCTGTTCGAATTACTGTCTCTTTCTTATCCTCAATTCAACCCTCCTTTCAGTTTCATCTATAAAAACTCTTGTGATGAGGTCTCACATCAACCTCCTGGCGGACTCATAGTCCCCATAACCACTTTTTTACCTTTTTTAGCATGAGAAGATACAATCTGTTAGTCTCCTCTGCAACATTTTACAAAAAAAAAAAAGTTAGTTTCTACATTTGAATTGACCTGCCATGTGTTTGGCAAGGAAATGTGTTTGCTGACTGAAATAGTTTTTGAGAACAGCCTCCTTCTTGTGATTTCTGTATGGCATTGTTAAATTTCTCTAAGAAACTGTGATGGTCAGTAGTCATCTTTTTGGCCATTTCTCAATCCTCAGTTGATAGCTGGTTTAATCAGACTGGGTGCAACATAATTTTATGAGTTATCATCATCTCATGTTTATCCTTTTTCTCCCTGTTTTGTTATTGATTTTGAACTCTGTTCGAACTAGTAAGCAGTTTGACTACACAGAAACAGCTGATTCTGAAATTACTACTGAGTAACCAGATGTCTCATTATTTTTATTTTTTTTATAATTTTCTTGCTTAGCTTCTCTGAATTCTTTTTCAAGACAGTATTCATGACACAAAGTATATTCACGCTTCTGAGTAATCTACAAGCTTTTAGACTTTTTCATTTTTTTATTCTAAAAACTGTATTTTTAACACTATTTTATACCATCCTCTCTTGTCTCTATCTTCACAATGAAGTTACCAAGTATCAAATTAATGATAACTTAAGTTTGGAGGATATTACTAAGTTCTTAACTTCTGATGTATAAGTTAAAATTATATTTATGGTGACCTCTTTGTTTTCACTCCTCATAAGCACTGCATGAGAAAGGCAATGTAGTGTATCACTGAGAACAGGACTGAGTTGGCAGACTAAGGTTTGATTTACCACTCTGACACTTATTAGATATGTACCCCAGTTTTCTCATCTATGAAACGGAGTTAATAATAATTCATTACCTTTCAAGCAGATGTGTTTTAAGAAAAGTCTTTGTAATTCTGCAAACCTAAAAGTGCTGAAATATTACCCCAAGGCAAAAATGGTTGAGTAATTATCTCATTAAAAGATGTTTCTTTTCAGATGCACAATAAAACCAACTTTGCCAATTCAGTTGCCTGTACAAGAAGAACCTGTGAGTAGCCCTTCCATTTAGTGGCAACTTCCAAGTCTGGCTTCACTTAGAGCAAGCATCAATATGGGTGTTCTACACACAATGTGAGGAGTAGAACCCTGGCCCTACTATTAATCTTAAATAAATTGCTGAAACTTTCTGGGCCTCAGTTTTCTTCAGATATAAAATGAAGAGTTTCAAAGAGATGAACTCTAAAGTTCTAACCAGTCTTAAAGGGTCCATGAGAAAGGTGACTCTCACTTGTATTAAAATAATTGTCATTATACCCACAATAAAATAATAAAAAGTATGTGCTTACTATGAACATAATCCACAGAAAAAAGATGAGTAGTATGAATTTGGTGATCCATTTCAAGAGAAGAAAACATGATAAAAAGTAAAAGATCATTTACGCAAGTGAGCACTAAGCAAATTATATATTCTTGTCTAAACTCTAATATTTTCATAAGACTTAAGAAATCTTTGGTTAAATCCAGTACCAAATAAACAGACATATGTATAAATCATTTGGTTCCTGGTAGTCACTTGTTAAGAGTTAAATCTAATTAGAAACCGGTTACCTGCCCTAGTTTTTATATATCTATTTTTAAAAAGCACGAAAACATTTTCTTACCTCGTAGCAATTCTCTGAAGATTTCTCTCTACTTCTTTGTCTTTGACAACATCTGGCTTCACTCTGCACATCATTTCCCATTCCCTCTTCTTATCAAGCTGTGTTATAAATATTGTTATGTGAAAGAACATTAGACATTTTTGAAAGTGTAGCATACTTTGATATGATACTCTGAAAAGGGACAAGGGTAATAAATCACTTTGGCTTAGTTTGCTGCTGAGGTTTTAAAAAACTGCATTTTTAGGGATTCAGCTCACAAGGCCTGTGGTAAGCACTCAGCTGTGTCACACAAAGACCTCAAGTGAGTTTCTATCAGGGCCTTTGCCTCTTTGGACAGCAGGGGCCTGGAAGGTTGCCAGTATATTCAGCCATGCAAGGCAGAGCAGGGTGTGAGGTAGGTACCCCACATCAACTCAGCAGCCCTCTGGATGATCTGAGAACAGGGCACCTATATCTACTAGAGGATCAAGAGTCATACTCTTCATCAAAGTTTTAAATAAAACATAATTATAAGTATGTACAAAAAGGACTTAAGGTGGGATACTTAACCTGTGTCCACGAGTTGGCTTGCTTTAACCCCAATATTTTGATAACTGTATTTTAACATAATTGAGTTCCTTTGTAATCCTACTATTATATGCATTTAATAACATTATTCTGAGAAAGGGTCTGTAGTTTTCACCAGACTGCCCAAAAGGTTCATACCACAATGAAGGGTAAAAACTCCAGCCTAGACATTCATCAAAATTCAGAATCATAAGTACTTTACAACTGTGAAAAACTGAAGTGGATCTGGTATTTCTGACTTGAAAGTTCACGTCAACAATGCAGATTATAACACACCCACGCTTGCTCATCCTGTGAGACTTCTGTCTCCTCCTATAAGTTTACCACAAAGAGATCCTTCTATGTTCCAGAGACCTTTACTAATTCCTTCTGACATCACAAGGGTGCCATTGGGAACTTCTGGTTGTCCAAATCTCCTCTTTGCCCTCACAAGGTGAAAAGTCAATCTTCTCTTGTCATACATTTCCCTCATGATATCACTGGCTTCTTATTCTTCAGCAACTGTTATGTCTCGGCCTGCTCACCTCCCCATTATCCTGTATGATATTCACTTAAAAATTCTTCATAACCAACTATATTCTTTGTCTTATGGTCATATAGTAGTATAGCAAGAATGCTAGTATTAAAAAGATAGGATTTTGTTTCTATGGCAACCTGGGTTCACTAAAGGATTTTGCAATATCCTATAGGCAATCTAGCCTCCTCTTGTTCAACCCTGGCTCCAACTTGTTGTCCATCTGTACTGTCTGTCTTAGATATATATCCTGATGGACAAGCTCTATAGGCTGCCCAACCAAATGTATGTCATCATCTGGTCAATAGTATTTCTTCATCCACTTAAGTCTTTCTTATGTGGATAATAAGGCCCAACTCTTTTGAATTGTTATATCTCTCTTTCAGGAAAATTTGCAGCATTCCAGTGTTCCAGTTGATGCACCAGTACAAGGTTATTCAAAACAGAAGCATCTGAAGGACCTCACATCCACAGCAAAACCTTTTTCAACCAGAACTCTACACTAAATTTCCATTACAACATCAAGGTGGCAAACATTTTTGGCAAGTATACCTCTCCCTATCTGCCTGATTTCTCTCCGAAGTAATGCATACTAATTCCCCACCCCCATCCCAATTACATAGTATCCCACTTAACTGACATATAGCATTCCATGATACAACCAAATTTCAACCATCTGCCTTGATGAAGGGAACAAAGACCTGGATGGGTCAAAAATCAAATGTACTTTACTTTGTACTGTTTTTCAAATGGATAAAACTCTGGAAACTTAAGACATTTTACATTTAAAACTAAGCCACCCTTTATAAATTAAACTAAGACAAAGATAGAAAGGCCCTTCAGGCTTCTCCACCTTGTCCCCAGTTTTGGAGATCAATTATTCTATTTCCATGATGAGAATAAACGAATCTTTTAACAATACAAAGCACATAGCAAAAGAAGGGCTGTCTGTCTCTCATTCTTTTAACCTTGAAAACTTTCAAGCTGTTCTCACCCTCGATGGAATTTGAGGTAATGATGGATTCTGATATAAAACAAAACAAACCAACACAATGTTCTTCCAGCTGACAGGCAAGATGAGATTCAGATTCTACTCCCTTCAGCAAGAATGTAAAAGCAAAATTTGTTTGGAAAAAAAAAAAACTATAGTGAAGACGAGCCCATGGTTGTGTCTAACAGAATAACAAATTCAGAGTAGCCTCTGTATGTAAGATGTAAGAGTTCTGCCACTATAGTCTCTCAAATACAGCAATTGGTATTATAAACATAATATGGCAAAGGGCCAGACACTTTACCAAGGCATTGAGGTTCTGAGTGACCCTGTGAACTTTCTAATTTTCTTTTGTCTTTAAAATATACAGCTTTCTTTGTAATAGCCCTTTACATTACCATAAGGAGACTCTTTACATAATTCCAATACAACAGTGCAAAGCTGTCTTTCCTCAATAGAAAACTAGTAGCATCTTTTGGAAAATTCAGTATTTTACATGGTCAACTATCATCAAGTATGAAAGAGATTTTTAAAAATCTTCATAAAACTATGGTGTATTTATAATAGCCACTGGAATATAAATTCATGAGTTTATGACCTAGTTTTGGCCTCTGATCAAAGAACTACATTTTTTTAAACTTCTACTGGCATTGATGTAATGAAAGGCAGACTCTGTCCAAGTTTATCTAGCAGTGAACAAGTCAAGTTAACAAAATTGCAAGCCACCTTTGATTTGTGGGACCTCACATATTAATCTTACAAAACACATTTTCAACTCAAGAGAATAACCAACCTGCTATCCCTTGGAATACACAGTGAATTCAAAAGGCCATTTCATAATCAAGTTCAGGAAACATATGCACAGCTCAATGAATAACTTATTTATTGCCAGGAACTAAAATTTTAGCTCTAAACTGGGTCATTTATATGTTTATAAACTTAAAACTAACAAATTTCAAGTTTTCTTGGACTTTTTTTTTAATCTTGAAGGAGATTTTAAAAAAAAACCCAACATGATCAACAGGGTAATTTAGTTGCATTCAAAACTGTGTTTACCAAGTAAGTAAAAACTATAACGTCAATTAGACAAACATTGTAAGAAATAATTTGGTACTGATAAGAAATGAAGTAGACATAATTTAATGTACATGACAGCTGTAAGACATACCTGTTTTCTTTTCTCCAGTCTCTCTTGTTTTTCTTTCTCTTTTTCCTTCTCCAGCTCTTTGTTTTTGATAAGGATAGTAGGTTTACTTTTAGGAGTTTTTTTGTTAAGAATCTTAGCCATGGCATTTGCCCAGCCTGCATTAGTCCCAACATTAGAGTCTGCTGCACTTTCATTTTCTTTGTCATAAGCTATGGTATCATCTTCATTATCACCTTCAATTGCTTCATCAGAAGAAAAATGGTCTTTGGCAACTTCCCAACTTCCTACAGAACCTTAAAAGAGAAGAAAACATACTAAACATTGATGTCCTATGTAAAGACTCAAGGAATGTAGTCCATTATGAAAGGCATTTGGAAGCAGACAGTCTAAGTTCAAGATCAGAAATCTCTGAGCAGCTGTGGAAAATCAGCTATACCCCCTGAAGTTGTCTTGTAATGGTTGAAAATGATAAAGCACAATTGAAAACAGTTAGATGCTAAATTTGTTAGATGAGGAAACTGTATTTCTGACCAGAGAAGGAAAATATTTTAGAGCAAACACATTTGCCAGGTATGCTTAAATTTGACTGTTTGTAATATACTATTCTCATCATGTTTGTTAAAATGGAGGTACTCCAGGGGTAGCTAGGTGGCGCAGTGGATAGAGCACCGGCCCTGAAGTCAGGAGGACCTGAGTTCAAATCCGGCTTCAGACCAAACACTTGACACGTACTAGCTGTGTGACCTTGGGCAAGTCACTTAACCCTGATTGCCTCACTTAAAAAAAAAAATAGAGGTACTTTAGATATAAGACTCTTCAACTTATTTTTTTTTCTGTAAACGTTATGAAAATTCATTCATTCGTTCATCTGACAACCATCAAGGGCTTGGTGAAGTTAAAAAAAAAAATTAAATCCCCTTTAGTTCCTGCCCTTGAGTTTTCAGCTTGGTAGGTAGATATATATGAAAATAAGAATGTGTGACAACCACTTAAGGTGAGCATAAAGTACTCTGAGATCAGATGAAGCAGAAATTGCTCCCCAGCTGGAGAACATTCTACTTCTGTTTATATTTGCCTAAGGATTTTAGTCTGAAATGAAATCTGGTAAGAGATTGGAAATGAAATCTGGTAACACTGATTAACATTTTGGTCATCATCTTGGAGCTGAAAAGGAGACTGGCATAATGAAAGGTAAGCCAGGGCTCTTTCCAAACCTTCTGTGTCACTAGCCAGCTCTTAACACTCTTGTACAGAGTCTTCATTCAACATCTCGTACCCAACACAGTAAGTTTTGATTTTTCTCTAAAACAAAAAGGACGTCTAAAAACTCTTCAACAAAGGTTTCTCTGTGCTATTAATCCTAACACCCCATATGAATATTAGTTAACTTCTGGTTTTATAAAACCATTCAGTTATGCTTTACTTTCCACAAGAAAACTACCCAGAGCCACTATCACAATGCCAAATTATAGCCAACTTACTAAAAAAGATACAAAATGATACTGTATATCTCTTTGGAAGTAGCAGAAGGAACACCGGACTTGAGTCAAAAGACTTGGCTCTAAGCTCTGCCACTTACTAGCTGTTCGACTTTAAGTAAATTACTTAATCTTTCTGGGACTCAGTTCCTTCATCTGTAAAATGGAAATAGAAGGTAGAGGGAGAGGAAGAGTCAAATGAGATAATTTCTAAAGTCCATCTCAGGTCTTTCTATGATTTTGAGTCTGGGCTTTATACCATGTACATGTATAAAAATCAGCAGTATCTTACTGATCCATATTTTCTTCATCTATTATAAATGGTGATACAGCATCTAACTAATATCTAATTCACAAAGTTAAAGTAGTTTTTGTTACAGCTATATACATGTATTAGTAATAATTACCAAATGCTAATGGCTTAAAATGGATATTACTAGAGAATAACTAAAATGACAGTAAATCCCATTAACCAGGGTTTTATTTTTAAGTTCTAGAATAAAAGATATTCATTTATTAACTTTTCGGTATGGAACCTTTTGGCATCATGCAGTTTTAGTCCTTGCTTAGAAATAATAATAAATCTCACAATCTACACTATAAAACTGCAATGAACCTTTTATTCCATCCATTCCCTCTAAAGGTACAGGGAGAAACCTTCTGTATAATTCTTACCAATGTACTCCTACAAATTCTCCTGGACACCATATGTAACATGAACTGTTCATGTATAAACCCTCAAATTACCTGACCAGCCCACATCTTTTTACAATTTTTTTCCTCACCTATATCACTTAATACCACTTTCTGCACACCGTTCATCGAAAATGTGCTGTGGGTGATGTGTCCACTGTGCATCTCTCCACTGCAATTCCAATTTTTCAGTGTTGGTGTTGTTCTAAAATGTGTAGCCATACAACCACACCAAAGGAACATTACTGTTAAAAAGAAGGATTTTTTTTTCCTCCCACTGGATAGTAGTTGGGCATCATTAAAAAGACTGCAATTTCCCAAGTTTAATCCAGCATGCTCCCACCCTTCCTACCATTCAATTTGGGGCAGTTTGCTGTCCAAATAAAGCACCTTTCCCAAAGGGTTTGTACCTCTGTACTCAATGGACTGACTCTAAAACTACATATTGTCATATCCTGGAAAATAAGCAGTTTTTACTCCATTTAGTTTTTCCCAGAGATCACTGGACTAATTTCCTTTGTATAATTGCAGATCTTATTGAAGAAACCCTGAGACATTCTGAGGCTTGATGCAATCAATATGTATCACCCTTAAACAGGTATATCATGAGGACTTCACCCTCTACAGAGAGATATGATTATCAAGGGGAACGCCGAACAAGGTATTTTACATGATATCAGCTAACACACATGGGGAATATACATCTCTCTGCTTTTTACCTAGGCAGATAATAATCTACCAAAAGAGAGTTGGAAGTTGCTGGGCTCTGTGAGCGCCAAACATCCCAATGCATGAATCTGACTATATCTCAATGACAAGAAAGGACCTGTTACTGATGTGAGAGCCCTATTAGAATTAGCTGTCTACACGCAATCAGACTATCAACTGGCAAGAGCAATAGTCAAGCTCAGCATCAAGTTAGGAGAAAGAACAAGGGTGAGAAGCAGCCATTGAACAGCTTCAACCTGACCTCTTCAAATGAAATGAGGGTCTTTTTTGGTGTATTTCATGGGGTAAATGCCCCAAAAGTTAATTATTTAGAGCAGGGGTGGGGAACCTGTGGCCTTGAGGCTGTAGGTTCTCCACTCCTGAAAAGGAAGCCTACTGGTGAGAAACCTTTCTGCAATGACTCTTAATTCACACGGACAAGTGAAATTCAAACACTATTTTTTCTACTAAGTACTTATGAATATAGTAAACTAAAGGCCACAATCTGCAGCTTAAGTATAAACATAAGGCTAACTAATTTGCTAATATTTATTTCCCACAGTCAAAGAGGACATTTTCCAGACAAGAAATAATCAAAAAGTAAATAGGTTTTTTCCCTTCTTCTTAAGTAGCAAGGTCAAGTGATCCATTAAGAGATCATGTTCATCATTTAAGGTATATTCTGGTGCCTCAAAGTAAAAAAAATCCCTGACAGTTTCTGGCAAAATGTTAAAACTACAACACTGACACCTAGTGTTTTGTCCTGATCAATTCACAAATGGACTCTGAATAAAAGTAGTCCTTTCCAGCTATACTGCAAAAGTTGCTTAATACTCAAGACTATATATCATCTAATGCTTAATTTCTCTCTCTTGCACCTTTCTCTTCCCCCATATCTTTACCCCTCCTCTCATCTCATTTTCTTCTTTCAAATCAAGGTTATTTATCTTTGAGACAATGTCTGGGACATTGTGCATAGCATACCCACTTATATGTTTCCACATTATACCCAAAACTTTATGATCACTCAACAGATCAAATAATGATGATGATGATATTGATAATAACTAAGATTTATAGAGCACTTACCATATGCCAGACACTGTGCTAAGCACTTTATAATTATTATCTTAATTGATCCTCACAACAACCCTGATAATAGGTACTATTATTATTCCAATTTACAGATAAGGAAACAGGCAAACAGAAGTGACTTGTAAGCTAGTAAGGGTCTGAGGCCTATTTTGAACTCAGGTCTTCCTGACTCCAAGCCCCATACTCTATCCTGTGCCACCTAGTTGCCCAATATTTCAATATTTGTAAACTAAAATCCTAGTCTGTGGCCATGAAGATACAAAGTAAGAAAGGTTTTGAGTACAGGCCAAGGAACAGAGAAACATGTCACTCATCTAAGGGCCAGCATAGTTATATTTGGAGAGCTCACCACTAGGCAGCTGAAAACTATATAACTGATTTTTCTACCATAGCAACTCAGTCTACAAAGACATAGAAGGTTTACAATCTGTGTTGGTAAACACTCTTACCTATGAAATCATAGATCCTTGAAATATTTCAGTATTTTCAAAAGCCTATTTTCCAATTCCATTGCCCCATACTCCCTATGTATACAATAATTAAACTATTTAGTTATAATATACATTGTATACAAACAACAGTTATTGTATATAATGACTAAATTATTGTTTCCTAAATAACATTTTTTTTTTCAAAAATGTGTTATTTAGATATAAATAGTTGCCTCTTGCCATCCATTTCTGGAAATTCCCCATATAAAAAATTAGGTCTATTTCCAGATGGGGGGGGGAAGAAGAGGAGAAGAAGAGAGGTTACAAACTAGAAAAGAAAATACGTATCTTCTACTTAAGCTCACTTCCTGAAAAAAGGATTTGTATCACATTTGTTACTCCTACAACTCTGAGCAAATATTGACAACAAGAAAAAGAAAAATGAAAAGTTTGTGCTTTGTTTTGTTTGTCTGTTTATTTATGGGGAGGAAAGTACAGAAAGAGGAAAAAGTCAATCATCTCCTCATGTCCCTGCCCTTACCTTATTTGGGTGCTGAGGAAGTTTCTTCAAGCCATTTCTGAAATGAATAGCAAGGAAAAGCGGGGACAGAGAGAGATAGTCTCAGACAAATAAACTAAGAGGGGAAGACACTGAGGTTTTGTCTGTAGAAAAAACGATTCACAAAGCAACAAGAAATTTCATTCTACTTTTCTCTGAAATTGTGTCATGGACCATCTTCACTGGCATTGCAAGAGACAGATAAACCTACTATCTAAACTAAGATTAAATGTTTTTCTAGCTTACATACTTTCTTTTAATCAGTTTTACCAGTTGTATTCTATTTAAACATAGGTTTGTACAAAACTAAACTAGAAAAACTAAACGAAAAGACCTTTTATTTTTACACGGAAGAACCAGGTTTCAAAGAAATCCAAGTGTTTAAAAAGATCTTTGAGGTCACTGAGTTCAACCTATACCCAATCAGGAATCCCTTCCATAGAGGCAGCTAGGCGGCGCAGTGGATAGAGCACAGGCCCTTAAGTCAGGAGGACCTGAGTTCAAATCTGGCCTCACACCAAACACTTGACACATACTAGCTGTGTGACCTTGGGCAAGTCACTTAACCCTGACTGCCCCACTAAAAATAAATAAATAAATAAATAGAACAGGAATCCCTTCTATAATACCTCCATTAAGCAATAAACCAGCATCTGCCCAATGACCTCTATCTAGTTAATTCACCTCCCCATATAGCCCATTCTACTTCTGGATAGCTCTGTAAAGACGTTTTTCTTTATAGGAGCCAACTCTATTTAACTTTTCACTGTCTGCTCCCTATTCTTCCCTTTGGGGCCAAACATAACAAGTATAACCCTTCATCCATGTGATAGCACTTGAAATATTTAAAACAGAAAATGATACTGTGGTACAGTGGAGATGCTACATGGATTCAGATCTGAATGCTACCATTTAACATACCTGTGTGCCTTGGGTATGTTAACTAGATATAGACCATGCTTCAATTTTCCCATCTGTAAAAGAGGTAGTCTATACTACCTCCAAGTTCACTTCTGGTTCTAAATCTGATTGCTGAGCTACTGATGGTGATCCTTGAAAGATGACAGAGACTAACCTGTACATACCCTTTAACCTGGTGTTAGTATTAGGCATATGCCCCCCAAGAGGTCAAAATGAAAGGGAAAGGGCCCATATTTATAGCAGAAATTTTTGTTGTAGCAGAAAAATGGGGGTGGGGGGAGGGAATGAGTGCCCATTAATTGGTAAATGGCTAAATAAACTGTAGCAATTGAATGTAATGGAATATTATTGTACCTTAAGAAACAACAACTATAAAAATTGATTAAAAAACTTGGGAAGACTTGTATAAACTGATAAAGAGAGAAGTGAGTAAAACCAGGAGAATAATTTATATGAAGACCACAATAATGTAAAAGAAAACAACTTTAAAAGATTTCAGGCCTTTGATCAGGGCACTGACTTTAGTCAGCGATCCTGACTTTAAGAAAAAACTACAAAAGGTCTCAGGAGACATAAATGGAGAAATTTTGACAGAAGTTGGTGGGTTCATATGCAATCCTTTTTCATTCTTCTTATATTGATCTGTTTGTGTTTGCTGAAGATTAAATTAACAACAAAAAAAGTAATTCAATTTTTTAAAATGACTATTGTCTGTTCCTGCCCTAACCCCCCCCAAAAGATCACAGAGAATAACAGAGGCACTACAGGACTGGAAAAGGGTAAATGGGCTCCCAGGTCCTGTCCCCCAAATTAAATAAAGGAAGAAGGAGTATAGACCAGTGAGCTTGAATTAAGCTTTCGGCAAGATTCTAGGATGTATTAATCACATGGTTAATGAACATGTAGAAGCAGGGATCACAAAGAGCAAACAATGGCTTCATCAAAAAAAAAAAAAAAAAGATGACAGTCTAACCCCATTTCCTTTTGTGACAGGGTAACTAAATTGGGACATGAGGGGAATGACATAAATCGATTTTCCTGGATATTACCAAGGCATTTGACAAGTATTCTTGTTAAAATATGGAGAGATATGGGCTAGATCATTGGTGGTCAACTTAGTTAAGTTCAGAAATGGTTGATGACCAACTTGAAAGGAGGTCTCTAGTGGAGCGACGCTGTGCTGTTCAACAAATTTATCAATGGGGAAAAAAAAGTAGTAGAGACTTATCAATAAGCTCTTATTAGTTATCTACTATGTGTAGATAATTGGACTCATCAATGGGAATACAAATACAAAAAATGAAAATAGCCCCTGACCCAAAAAAGCTAACATACTATTGGTGTGACGGTTACATAAATATATGGTAAATTTTTTGTGGCGAGGTCACTAGCAGCTAAAGGAATCAGAAAAGGCTTCAGGGAGAAGGTAGTGCATCAGCAAAATTTTAAAGGGGCAAGAGACAGTACACTGGCCCAGATAAAGAAGATGGAGTGCCACACACAATGAACAACAAGGTGACCAGCTTTGACAACACAGGGTCCAAGAGGGGGAACAATGTATAATATGATTAGAAAAACAGATAAGGCCCAATTGTTAAGGGCTTTAGAAGCCAAACAGAAAAGTTTGTATTTGACAGTAAAGGCAATGAGGAGCTACTCAGTGGCTTGGTCAGATCTGCACTTTAAACAAACCACTTTGGCAGCTATCTTTAGCAAAGTCTGGCAGGGAGACCAGTTAGAGCCTACTGTAATAGTCAAGGTGAGAAATAACAAAGGTCTGAATTAGGGTGCTTTTGTGAGTAGAGAAAAGGGGGTGAATGTAAAAGATAAGTTGGAAGCAAAAATGACAAAACTAGTCAACTGATTTCACATGTAGAATGAAAGGGAGCAAGAAGACAAAGAAAAGACAAGTTTGAGAACTTGGGTGCATGAAGAACGGTGGCATCCTGGACAGAAATAATGAGTTCAGAAATAATAATATGTTAAGTTGAGACATCTCTGGGACATTCAATTGAAAATATCCAAAAAGCAATTGGAGACTAGCAACAGGAACTCAGGACCTCACTCCATCATATGTATTCTAATTAATATTTTGCAATATCTGATACTTGCAAGTATCTACAGTGACAACTATGATTCTATAGTCCCCTACTACCATCACTACGGCAAAGTGTTCTGATCTTGTCACATGGTCTCTTCTACCAATTACTGCTAAACTTGAGATGTTTAAAGTTAATGGCTGCTGTAAATTTCAACTTTTTCTTTTGAAAGGCATGAAGTCATCCAGATTCCATGGAATTACCAGAAATATAACTGAAGTGCCACCATGGGATAACAGTGTTAAATTCAGACGTCATTTCATGTGTTGTTTGAGCAGAGCTACAGGAGATATAGCATAAGTAGTGTGTTTCCTGGAGCCTTTCCTATAAACCCCTAAATCTTTCAAGTAGAATGGTGATATACTCCATTTCTTGGGCATGTTTCTTTGCTATTTTAAGCAACACAAAATACGAACGATTGTGTAGGCTAGAGTTAAATGAAAAGCACATTTATCTGTTAGTATTTTACACCCTAAATACAGCTTTGAAGTTTATCAAAAATGTAAAAATGCCTGACAGGACACAGTTAACTGGATGGTTATCAAGTGATATGATATCAAGTCATTTTTCATATGTGCACCCAGAACGATTCAGTCTTTTAATTATCCAAAGCACATGGAATTAACATTGCTCATTTTTTCCACATGGGTTGTAGAGTTAGAGACAATCATAGCCACTATTTTAGTTCACCTGGCTTGATTTAGTAGCAGTGGAATTTTTTGGTTTTTTTCCTGACTAGTACACTCTTAAAGTTATTTATGTCATGCTAAACCTTTAGAAACATATCAACTTCCTACATTTGAGACATGAGTTATTTCATAACTCAGAAATATCTTCATAATGAAATACTTCAGATTTAATTAACTGTATACTAATTAACTATTAAACTTTTCATATTTGTTTTTCTAGTCAATAACTTGAGTTGATGGATTTTAACCAAATTTGAGAGAGAGTGTGTGTGTGTGTGTGTGTGTGTGTTTGTGTGTATAATACACACCCACATACATATGTACTAGACATTACAATAAACTTTTACACCACACAGGTCAACTCACCATTATAAAACCTAAGTTTTCATATTTGCCTACCTCCTTTAATTTTACAAATGAAGAAACTGTACCTTAGGGTTTTGATGACATGCCCAAAACAGTATGGCTAAACACTTCTCCAGTAATAACTGATGAATTAAAAAGGGAATACTACAACCTTTAAATGACAGCGTATGAATCTATAATCAAGGGGGCAGAATTAATTATCTAACAAATCAGTACTTAACTGTTTATATTTCTACCTATGGGACAGATATCCTAGAGCTAAAGTTGAAAATGATCATCTCTCTAGGTGGGGCAGTGGATAGAGCACTAGCCCTGAAGTCAGAAAGACCTGAGTTCAAATCTGACCTCAGACCAAATACTTGACACTTACTAGCTGTGTGACCTTGGGCAAGTCACTTAACCCCAACTGCCTTAAAAAAATAAAGAAAAAAAAGAAAATGATCATCTCTTCTTTAACTTACCCTGAACCCTCAATCACTCTAATTATACTCTAACAGTTTTAATTGTATGTATAGAGAATTAAGATAAAGAGAGATTGATAGAGAAAAAGCATCTCTCCAATGAGAGGCATCGGTTAACAAGCATTTATTGAGTGCCTACTTACGTGCTGGGCACCACGCATACAAAAAAAGGTAAAACCAGTATCCATCCTCAAGGAGCTCACATTCCAGTGGCAGAGACAACATGTAAATAACTAAATCCATATATACAGAATAGACAGGAGGTCATTTCAGAGAGGAAGGCGAAAGCTATTGGGGGACTTAGGGGGTAAGGAAAGTCCTTCAAGAGATGGAATTTGAGCTGGTAGAATTTGAGTTGAAAGTGGCCCAAAAACTAAAGAGGCAGAGGAGAGGGTACAGAAAATTGTAGGCACAGAGGACAGCCAGTACAAAAGCATGGAGACAAGAGACAGAGTACTGTGTTTCAGGAAGAGCAAGCAGGCCACTGTAGTTAGATCACAGTGTGTAGAAGGGAGTAAAGTGTAAAAAGACTGTTAAGGTAAGAAGGGGAGAGGCTTTGAAGAGTCAGTATGATGTACCAAACAGACTGCTGGACTGGGTGTCAGAAAGATGTGGGTGCAAATTCTGCCTCTTGAGCTTACTAGGTATATGATCATGTCCAAGTAACCTAACCTCTCTTAGTATCAGGCAGATTTCTAAGACTTAATATTATAATCAGCAATGGGACTTCCCAAACTAATTAAAGAAATTACAGATACATCACACAACTTGTTGACATACAAGATCTCTATAATTTCTTGATTAGTCTATTGAGATATAAGGATTAAGACTCTGCCCACTGTCCCTTTAAATTATAAAGGTATAAATCTCTACTGACAGACAAACTTACTTCATGCAACTTTACAATCCCATGACTATCTCTCCAAATTCTATAGATTCGAGGGACCTCCACGCTTGAGAAATCAGGCGATCTAGCCAAACTTAAAACTGCAAAAGGCCCCCAAAATGATCTATGGTTTAGAATTTAACCTTAGATAGCAATGTTTCAAAGTCAAGCTGAAAGGAAGTCTCTTAGCACAGTGCTCTAAGAATATGGGTTTGGTCCTATGCTATTAAACATTTCATCAATTAATTGGATAAAAGAATAAATGACATGGTTATTAAATCTTCAGATGACCCAAAGCTGCAAAGCATAGCTGGACACATTGGATGCAGTAGAAGGTGCATTAGGTTTGGCATGAGAGGACTAGAGTTTAAATCCTGAAGTTGCTGCCTAGATCGATTTGACTTGGGGCAATGGTCCTCAAGTTTCCTCATCTGCAAAAGAAGAGGTTGATTAAGGGTCCATCAGCTCTAAATTGAAGCAAGATTCAAAGATATTGAAAGACCAGAGACACTGGGCTGAATCTAATAAGATGAAATTTAATAGGGATAAGTAAAGTCTTCTACTTGGACTAAAAATATGAGCTTCACAACTCCAAAAGGGAGGAAGCATGGCTAGACAACAGTTGGTGTGAAAATGAAGCAGATTTTAAGCAGCACTAAGAGAGGTACTAAGGAGGCGATGGATCCTCTCTATTCTATGCTGTGGTTAGCTGGCATGTGAATTACTGTATCCAGTTTTGGATGCCATGTTTTGGAACTACAACCTAAAGCTAGAGAATGTCCAGCAGAGAGTCGAAAGTATGGTGAAGAGCTTGAAGACCATGGTACATAAGGAAAGGCTATTTTGTTTAGCCTGGAAAGAAGACTTACAGAAATATCTCCAAATATTTTTAATATGAATTAGCTTTGTTCTGTATGACCCAAGAGGAAAGAATTAGGACTAATGAGAGGAAGTTACAAAGACGCAAATTTGGATTTGTAAGGAAAAGCTTCCTAAAAATTAGAGCTATCCAAAGAGTAATGGGCTACATTGGAAGGTGGTGGGATCCCATTCACTTGAGTTAGTTAAGCAAAGGCTGGATGATGACTACCTGCCCAGCATGCTGTAAAGTTCCTGTTCAGGTATGGGTTACAATGAAGATTATGAGCCATTCAGTGTATAGGAAACATACATGGACCAAATGTGACAATCTCAATATAGTCTATTAATACGTATGCAGATTTCTAGCATACTATAATTCCAAAATAAGAGTTGAGAGGAAAAGAGATGTTCAATTCCAAACTTAAATGGTACAAAATAGAGATATGTCATTTTTGTGTCTAAGCAACATGGTACAGATATTATATGAATTTAAAATGTCTTTCTGCTATAGCAAACAGGAAAATCTCATAGGCTATTATGATGATTAAATGAAATAATGTATGTAAAGTACTTTGTAAATCTTAAATATTCTACATCAGTCATTACTATTACTTATTAAAACAAACATTCTCCTCTGCCTTGATGATATAGTTTTATTGTATCTGATTAGTCACAGGTTTAAAGCAGCAGTAATACAAACTGACTATTTCAAAAGCAGCATCTCATTACCTCCAAAACTAAAACAGTGGTATATGGTAAACATTCTCCAAGATGCAAATGATCACAAATCAATCACAAATAAACCTACGGAACAAGTCAATCTATTCATCTAATTAGGGGTGAAGTTATTTTACTTCAGGTAGACAGCATTTATATAGCATTTTAAGGTTTACAATTGCTATACAAAAATTACCTAATTTCATCCTCATAACAACCCTTCAAGATGGGTGCTATTATTATCCCCATTTTATGTTTACTGAATTAGACACAAGTTAAATGACTTGCCCAGGGTCACACAGCTAATAAGTACTTGAAGCAAATTTGACCTCAGGTCTTTCTAACTCTAGGTCCAGTGTTCTTTCCTATCAAAACACAGTCTTATTTAAAACCAGACATTCCATAGGAGTCATACTAAGATTCTTCAATGGAAAAAGTGGTCAACTGGTACTGCATGCCCCAACCCCACCCTAATTTTTTCAGGCTAAAACAGTCTATGATAGATGACAGTCTTTAACAGACATGTATATACATATATATTTTAAAAGAAAAATTTTTTTTTTCCTAAGGAAGATGTTAGCTTTATCTTTTCACAGCCATGGCTTCTAGCTAAGCAAGAACATGAGTCCAGCTCTTATATTAATATACCACAATGATAACTTTGGTTCCGCTCAAGATTAGCAACTAGAGAAAGACTAGTATCTAAAGAAAACAACTCTTACTTTAAGTATCTGAGAAAGGACATTTAATGAAAGATAACATAGGTAAAAACTTTCTAACAGACATGCCCACTACCCATTCCCCTAGACTCCCCAAATTTTATCCTCGTTAATACAAGGATAAAGCTGGATACAAGCTAGAGAGAAAAAAAAAGTCCTTGATCTTTATTTTCTCAACTACTTTCCCTTGGACCTCAAGGTCTTAAGACTTACAGAATTTCTAAAATCATTTCATCACTTCATTTTACAGATGAGAAGAGACCCCTGAAAATAAAGTAAACAGCCCACAGTCACAGCATGAGTTGGGGCACAGCTAGACCTCCAACCTAAGTCTTCCTCACTCCCAATCTAATGTTCTCAGATGCAATCTTCTAGTCTAACCATAACCTTCCAGAAAAGCACAGTACTCAGGGGCTCTAAGTCCTTGCTACTAACTTCAAAAGATAGACCTCTGCAACCTACTGTTTCTGAACTTACTGACTGAGTTTATTAATTTAATGTTATGCCCTCATAACATTAAGACGAATTCAAGATTATAAATCCAAGGAACTTTTCCATGTCTTCTGTAAAATCATACTGGTAGATGCTGTTCACTCTACTCTCACCATTTATACAAGGGCTCATACAACATATTCTTCTTTGAATTTGGTTCTGGAAAAAAGTTTGTCTCTGCAGGCCAACAAACATTACACAACTTAAAAGTTGTCCCTTTTTGCCTTGGCCAAGAAATTTTAAGAAGCTAAGTCAGTGCCCAACAATAGCAATTAACTCATCTCAAGGGCCTGGTAAGTTACTCCCCACGCTCTTCTTACATCATTTCTGTTCTACTTTTATCCTCAATTGTCTTTGCATACATTAATTTTTAACTTCACACGCTGTCAGAAACTCTTTTAGAAGTACTTGTCTTATGAAAAAATTAAACAGAAAACCAAAAGATAGATTTTCTCCAATACTACTATTTACAGAAAAGCACATTTTAATTACAAGAGCAGGAAAAGATGCTAGTTAATTTCTGTGGAGATCCTGAAGAGTGTCTAGTATTTTTAGGGGCTTTGCTTAAGGTTAATGACAATCATTTCTTCGGGAAACTTTTATTGTGACATGTTATAAAATGTTAATGCCGTCAGGCCATGTGAAAGAGAATGTTATTATATGCTGTCTGAAAAATGATGCAAAAATGAAGCAGACATCACTGCAATCATCAGCTGGCCGGAAAGAAACAGGTGTCCAGTCATCCCAGGACCAGGCAACTGAACACCAAAGGAAGTAAAACAAGGACACAGCTAAAATAACAGCTCAGTTTAGGAAGGAATCATAGAAATCTGGCTTCCTGGTCAAGTCAAGGGCAATAAATCAACAAACATTTATTAAGCAGTGTGCTAGACACTGTGCTAAACACTGGGGATACAAAGATAGGCAAACTCAGCCTCTGTCCTCAAGAAGCTCATATTCTCATAGGGGAGATAACACACAAACAAGTATGTACATACCAGATATATACAGTTAAATGGGAGGTAATCTCACAGCGAAGGCACTAGAATTAAGGGGGACCAGGAAATGCTTCATGCAGAAGGTAGGATTTAAGCTGAGCTTTAAAGGAAGCCAGGAGTAGAAGAAGAGGAGGGAAAGCACTCCAAGCATGGCAGAAGGCCAACGAAAAGGGATTGAGTCAGAGTCAGGAAATGGAATATCATAAGCAGGGAACAGCAAGAAGACGAGTCACTAGATTGCAGAATACATGGAAGAGAGTAAAGTGTAGTAACACTAGCAATGCAAGAAGAGGCATAGTTGTGAAGGGCTTTAAATGCATTTTATATTTGATTCTGGAAGTAAGAGGAGGTATTGGAGTTTATTGAGTACATGGGTGACATGGTTAGACTGGAACTTTAGGAAGATCACTTTGGCAGCTGAGTGGGAAATGTACTGGAGTAGGGAAGAGACCATGCAGGGAGACCAACCAGAAAGCTAATGCTGAAGTCCAGGCTTGAGGTGATGAGGGCCTCTACCAGTATGGCAGCTATGTCAAACACTAGAGATATTATGAAGGTAGAATCTACAGACTTGGCAACAGATTAGATATGTTAGGTAAGAGACTGAGGATGATACCTACATTTTGAGTTTGGGTAAGTGGAAGGATGATGGGTGCCCTTGACAGTAATAGAAAAGTCTGGAAGAGAGAAGATTTTCAGGAAAAATATCAAAAGTTTTGTTTTGGACATGTTGGGTCTAGGGTCACATGGTACCTAAAGACAGGTCCTTGAAGTCCAGGGGGATATAGGTGGAGAAGGTAACTTCACCAAGAAAGCCCAGAAGCAATTTCCAAGCACAAGCATCACAATTTCCTTAAAACTATATATTTTCATATTATATCCAGCACCAAACAGTGTACACAGCTAATAGCCCTGCTCCTAGTAGGTGCTTAAAAAATGTTCACTACATCTCCCCGAGAAGATGGCATAGGCTACTTCCTTGGTCTTCATACAATCGCAGAATTCTTAGGAGGCCAGACAGTAAAGGTAACAGTACGGTTCAATGGACAGAATGCTGGACTGGAGTAAAGAACACCTGGGTTCAAACCCTACCTTTGATACTTATTCACTCCGAGCTTCAGTTTCTTTGTAAAAATAGGGATGATGATAACAACACTACTACTACCGACTCACAGAGCTGCTGTAAAGCTCATAAAAGATAAAAAATATATGTAATGTGTTTACCTTTAAATGTATGTACTTTCTTTCTCCAGAACCTTAGAAGAACCCTTTGAGTTGGTCTTACTGGTGTTATTTTCTTCATTTTTTCAGATGAAGAAACTGAGGTTCAGAGAGATTAACATCAAAGGTCAAATTTGAATCTAGACCTTTCTCACTCCAATTCTGGCACTTTGTCTACATAGAACAATAGTCATAGACAGACAAGAGAGACAGAAAGACATATACACATATATCAATTATTATTTTTTCCAGGGTAACACTACAGGGTAGTCACAAAGATATCAGGGTAGCATACTGACAGTAAAACAATAACTTTGCCAAAGTGAATACATCAGAAACAAAACTTAAACTGAATTAAAATCTAACCCAAATAGGAATGAACTGGCTAACCATGGAAAAGTTTTAGAAGTGAAGAAAGAAATGGAACTTAAGAAAGAACAAGACCTACTTTCCTATAATTGGCATGAGACCAGGATTACATATTTTCTATAACATATAAATTATTCTATTTGCTATAGTGTATACTTGTAAAACTTAAAAAAAAAAAACACTAAAGAAGGGTTACATGCCATTTGCTGAAACATGGCAAGAAAGAATCTCAATTCAAAAGATGGGGCCCAGGACAGAAGGGAAAGATAGCAAGAGCAAAAAATAAAATCTAGTTGGTCATGCTAATGAGACAAGTACTGAGGCTTGCTAGTAGAAGAACAGGGTCATAAAAAACTGAAGGATAAAACATGAGAAGGCATTTTAGAACAACAATAGAGCTTGATGTAATTCTTAATGAGTTGGGAGTTTTTTGATCCTCAAACAGATCTATGGTTTCCCCAAATTTTCTAAAGACCTCAAGCATGTCTTTAATAGTGAATTTTGTCCAGAGGGGAGGGTGGTGGGAGGGGGAGAAGCCTCACCTCTGCCACCTCTTCTTACTTCAACATTTCGGATATTCGAGGTTTTGTCAATGTAGTACTCCCTCTAGCAACACAAATTGCAAGCTCAATACAGCTTAGGAGGTGTCTTCAAGAGCTGATGTGGCTGAAAAATTTATCACTCTCCAGTCAACCTGATGATAAGCCTCTTCAAACTTAGCTAGGCTGGTCCTAGAAAAACAGAAATACAGTCCATCACTGGGGCTGTACTTGAAAATTTTCCAGTTTGGTTGGACTTGCCAGAGCTAGAATTCCACTGGGGAGATCAGCTTCAAGAACTCAGGGTCACTTATACAACCAGCTTTAACAAACTCCTCTTATTCTCAATAAATATTTGACAAATCAATGCAAAATTTCGCAGGAGAACAAAAGAGAGATAGAAAATTAGAAAATAACAGCAAGCTAGATTTTGATTGTTCCAAACTTAACATCTGGCATGAACTAAAAATGAAACACAGTAAAAAGCTATTTTGTTTTCCCTCTTATTATTTTTTTTTAAATTCTAGGTGATTTGTCTATTCTCTATATTTAAAAAAATGCATATAAATGAGCATTACTTATAACATTCAGGTGAGACATATAAATAAAAGAATCATGATCTTCTTATAATTTAAATAAGAAAACCAACTGAGAAATTAAATATTTGTCTAAGTTCACAGCTAATAATAGAAGTATACAATCAATCAATAAGTACTTATTAAGCACCAACTGTGTGCCAGGCACTGTTAGGGTCTGCAGATACAAAGACAAAAGTGAAATAGTTCCTTACCCTCAAAACAGATTACATTCCTTTTTTGAAAATAAATGTTATCAATATTTTTTTGTTTTATATATCTACATTTCCCTCCCTCATCCACTCCCAGAGAACTATCTTTTTATAATAAAGAATTGTTTTTTAAAAAGAAACTAGCCAATATGCTGAAAAGTTTCGACATCACATACAACGTTACACCCCATCATCCTCCCATCACTACAAAGAAGCAGGAGAAGGTGCCTGCTCATTTCTATTCTGGAGGTCATTCAGTTTTGAATGCTTTATTGAACTTTCCATTGATTAAGTGTCACTGTTCATAAAGTTTTACTGGTTCTGCTTAATTCACTTTGCACTTGTTCTTTCCATCTTCTGTATTCATATTTATCCTTTCTTACAACACAGTAATATGCCATTACATTCACATATCACAACTTTTTTAATCAGTCTCCAAACAACAGGCACCTACTTTGTTTCCTGTTCTTTGCTACAAAGCACAAAAAGTGCTGTTATAAATATTGTGGTGTATATATGGCCTTTCTTTTTATCACTGACTGCCGTAGGGTATATGTCTAGCAAAGGAAAACTTACATTCTTATGGATGCAGGCAATACGCACACACAAATATAAACACATACAAAAGATACAAAATACATACTTTGTAAACTTTTAAGAAGGAGAATGCACTAGTCTAGGGGAGGTAGGAGTGAGGAAGACAATGAGACCGGGAAAGATCTCATAGAGAAGTCGTCACTTCAAGTCTTGAAGGAACTCAGGGATTCCAAGAGGCTGAATGAGGAGGGAGTACATTACAGTCACCAGGAGACAGACAACCTGTGTAAAGATGACAGCTGGAGTATCAGGTCAGGAACAGCAACAAGGCTAAAGGCAGTAAGGTCTAATAAGGCTGAGGACGGAGTCAGGTTGTGAAGTGTTTTAAAAGCTAAACAAATATGATTTTACTGAATTGCCTAAATGAAGATGTTTTATCATCTGACTTGCTGGTACACCCTAAAGACTGATGGGCCCAACGATGATACTTCCTACAGTCTCTTTCTGGATTTGAATGTGGACTCTGGGAGAGAAGGGACCATTTTATTTTGCATTTCTAAAACTTAGCTAAATGCTTTGCACACAAAAGGTGTTTAATAAATGTTTTACATTCAGGGGAGGAGCTTCTAATTGTTGATTCTGGAGTTAATTGAGAGTCACAGTAGTTTAAGTAGGGGAGTAACAAGGTCCAATTTGTGCTTTTTGCCAGCTATATGGAAGACTGTAGTGGGACAGAAAGACCAATTAGGAGGCTGCTACAACAGTCCCGGAAAGAAATGATAAGGGCCTGAAGAGTGGTGGCTGTGTTAGTAAAGAGTAGATGTATGTAAGAGACATGGAGATAAGAACAACAAAATTTGGGAACTGATTGTATGTGGAGAACAAAATTCTACTTCGTACATGTTGATTTTGAAAGGTGTACAGTCTTGTCCAACTACTACTGGGCAGCTACCTTGTTCACATGCTACCTTCCACGCCCCTCTTCCTACTACTTACTAGCCTTCTTTCTGTAACCACAAAGAGGATGAAATCAAGCCTGCTATTGTAGCAGAATGGGGTTTGCCAACATACTCCCCTAAAGGGATAACTTTCCAGACCAAAGCTTCTCTTTGCTTCCCACTTCTTTTTGCTTATGTGTATTGTATAAGTAAACTCCTTGAGGGAAAGAACTATCCCTGCTCTTTCTATTTGTATTCCCTGTGCTTAAGCACAATGCTCCTATGATGTAAGTGCTTAATAAATACTTTTTCATTCATTCAATCACCTAAACTTTAGATCTCTCTCCCTACACACTGTTCTGAATACATTAGGTATTTAATAAATGCTTTCTACATTAAAGTGAATTTCCCCCATAAGACTTTTAAGTTCCTTTACTCTTCATAATCCCAAGTATGAGCAGTTATATGGCATAATGGAATAGAGTGCTAAACTTGGGACTAGAAAACTCAAGTTCAAATCTTATCCCAGACACTTACTATGTGACCCTGGGCAAATCACTTAAACTTCTCAGCTTTGGTTTCCTCATCTGTGAAAATGGGGATAATAAAAGCACCAATCTATTTTCTATACAAAAAATGCATATAAATGAGCATTACATATAACATTCAGGTAAGATACATAACAGAAAAATCACACATGTCTCAAGTGTATAAATGAGCAAATAAGAGAATCCTAAGCAAGGCTACATGGATATGTGTTTGTACACAAGTTTATTTGGTCCCTAAAACTTTTTCCCTGGCTCTCCTTTCATCTTTCCCTACATATAAGCTATTAAAAGTAGGATTAATTCTTTCTATAGTCATCGCTGATATCTCCCCCAAAACTTCTGTGACAGGGAAGGCCCTGTCTGGGTGTTGTGGCTAATAATAACAACCATTAATGTTTATACAATGCTTAAAAATTTTCAAAGCACTTATACATATTATTATGCAACAAGTATTTATTATGTATCCTTATGCTCCAGGCACTGTTCAAGAAAGTGCTTACATTCCTGAAACAATATCACCTGGATATTGATATTCTAATGGCCATGCAAGGGGGGGGGGGTGAGAACATGCAAAACAATATATGTTAAATATAGTTTTATATATTTCCACCCCCTTTAGAATGCCATCCAGTTACACACACACACACACACACACACACACACACACACACACACACACACACACACACCCTTCCTACATACAAAACAATTAAATACGAAATAGTTTGGGGAAAAGGGAACAGGCAGTTGGGGAGAAATCAACAAAGATTTCAAGTAGAAGATAATGCCTGAGCCATCTGTGAGATGGGAATAAGGGTGCATTCCAGGCATGGGAGCTATTATCATTAACCCCCATTCGAAAGACGAGAAAGCTGAGAGTGAAAGGGGTTAAGCGACTCGCCCAGGGTCACCCAGCTAGTAAGCATCTAAAGGTGGATTTGAACTCAGATCCTCCCTGTGCCAAGTCCAGTACTTTGTCCACTGCAGCCCAACTGGCCCAGCGGTCGAAATAACTGGCGGCGTCAGGCCATTTCCTCCAGTCCCCGGGTCTCTCGCAGGTCTGGAATCTCGAGGCCATCACACAGGACCCCCTCCCCCCTTCCCTCTCTTTACTTCCCCTTCCCTTCTCCTCACTCCCCCTTCCGTTTCCTCTCCCACCCCCCAGCCACGCGGCCGTCCCCACCTCCCTCGCACCACCTCCCGGGGTCTCGGAGCCCGGGCCCCCCACGACACAGCTTCCTTTCCGACCCTTCTCCCCAGTGCCGGAGCCCTGCCGAGCCCGGGAGCCCGCGGAGCCCAGTCCCCGAAGCCCTCCAGGCCTCCAGCCCGTTACCGCGGCGGCCGCCAGGGCTGTCTCCCCCCTGCTCTGGCTCCGGCTCCGACTCCGACGACAAAGCCGCCTCCATCATCTTCACCCTTTTCCTCTTCCGTAACTTTTTCTTCTTCTTCCCGACGCCAACACGTGAGTCTACAAGGGTGGCCGCCATTTTTTGCCCAAGCGGAAGTTCCCTTTGAATTCGCCTCCCTCGGCGGAAGTGAGTGCCTTCGATTTCTATTTCCGGATACCGTGGAGCCCCAGGCTCCAGGACTTGGGTTCCGGGGGCGGTGTAAGGAAAGCTGAAAGGTGCGCCTGCGCCCACTGTTACCTTACTATATTACCCATGTCTGGTTTTACATTAACGTAAAGGCTTCTGGCCCTAGGAGGCTGAACAAGGGCGCGTCCCCTGCCTGCCCTTGTTCTTGTCTCGATGCCCAGGCTGAACATTCATTCCACCAAATTATACCCTCTCTTCCCTTCTCACCAATTCCTCTACTTTTCTATAATGTCCTAATTCAGGAGGCCTTTACTTGTCTCTTCCCTTCCCCCAACCATTCAACTAACATTAATTAAGTCAACTAACGCTTATCAATTATAATTTATAAAGCAATTAAAATCTATTTATTAATTATTTTGGCCTTTTTTGATTTCATAAACCTCCAAACTACTTGTCAGCATTCCTTTGTGTGTTAGATTAGATTGTAAGCTCCATGAGGGCAAGAACTGTCTTTCATATTAGTGCTTAGCACAGTGCCTGGCACATAATAGGTTCTTAATAAATATTTCTTGACTGTTGGCTAAGCCTTACAGTGTGCTAAGCACAGTGCTAAAGGCTGGGGATAAAAAAGAAAGGCAAAAGAAAACAAAAAACAAAAGCCTGGCCCTGCTTTCAAGGAGCTCCCAGTCTAATGGGGGAGACAACAAATAAGATTTAAATAGGAAATAATCAACAGAGGGAAGGCACTGGCTTTAAGAGGGAATGAAGAAGTCTTCTAGTGCCTTCCCTTTGGAATTGCTTCCCATTTACACTATCTTGTAGGTACAAGCTTATTTGCCTATTTTCTCCACCATTAGAGGATAAGCTATATAATGCCTTGCTTATAGCAAGTATTTAATAAATGCTTTTTGAATGACTCTCCTTTTTCAGCCCCCCCTCCTATCTTCACTTAGCACCTACCTCACTGACATATAAAGTGCTTTGAAAAGTTTAGAATGCTATAAAAAGGCTATTATTATTATTATTATTCCACTTTTCCTTTCCTCACCTTTCATCTTCTCTGTGTCCACTTGGTCACTTCTTATCCCTTCTCCTCTCCTTTCTGAACTCTATTCTCATCTCCTTTCCCTCCATTCTCTGCTTATACACCTTAGTCTCCCACTTTTATTTTCTTTACCCCCCCATTTCCTTTATTAAATTTGATCACTTCTCATTGCATCTCCTCTATACCTCATAGTCATACTTTACAATAATAATAATATGTAGCATTCATATAGCACTTTAACGTTTGCAAAGTATGTTGCAATGATTATCTCAATTGATTCTCATGGCACTAAAGGTAAATGCTATTAATCAGAAAACCCATTTTACAGGTGAGGAAACTGAGGTAGGCAGAAGTTAGGTGACTTGTTTAGCATCACACATCTTGTTAAAGTGTTGGGCCTGATTTGAACTCAGTTCTCTCTAACTCCAAGTCTAGTATTCTCTCTACCTACCTGCCTAGATGAAATGAATGACTTTCTTCAGTGGTGGTCTGAAGCTTGGGAGAAGGACTGGAAAAAGTAAAGTTGAGGAGAAATAATGGAAAGACAGTGGAACTTAGTCTTTATTTAAAAAAAAATGTTTTATTTATTCAGCAAGCTTTTATTCAAATCCTGTTGTAAGGACATCTGCCCAGAAGGAGTTTATGAACTAGTTGTCAAAACAATGAATCATGCACACAAACACATTAACTAATAAACAATTTCTTTCTTGGTTCTTATTGATATATATGAATACTGTACCTGTCTTTCAGTTCTTATTCCTAAATGTCATGTGGTGCCACACATGCAGTTTAAGCAACACTAATTAATCTTGAGAGTCTACTGGGTATACAGTATTGTTTTTTTTTTTATAGTATTTAAAATGTACAGTATTTAAAATAAGCCTTCTAGGTCTCATCAAGAATAATAAATCATTACACATAAAGAGTGATACTATAAGCAAATAAGAAGAACATGGAATAGTTTACCTGTTAGATCAATAGTTAGGGTAAGAATTTAGGATCAAATGGGATATAGAGAGAATTACAAAATATAAAATAGGTAATTTTGATCATATAAAATTAAAAATGTTTTGCACAAACAAAACCAATGCAACCAAAATTAGAAGGAAAGCAGAAGACCAGGGGAAAATTTTGCAACAAATATCTCTGATAAAGGTCTCATTTCTCAGATATATAGAGAACTGAGTCAAATGTATAAGAATACAATTAATTCTCCAAATGGTAAATGGTCAAAGGATATGAACAGGCAGTTTTCAGACAAAGAATTCTAAGCTATCTATAGTCATATGAAAAAAATTGTTCTAAATCACTATTGATTAGAGAGATACAAGTTACAACAACTCTGAGTTACCACTTCACATCTATCAGATTAGCTAACATGCTGAAAAATGAAAATGTTCAATATTTTCCCGTATTGGGAATAGTTTCCCGTATTGGGGATACAGGAAAACTGGGACATTAATGCATTGTTTGTGGAGTTGTAAACTGATCTTATCCTGGAGAGCAATTTGGAACTATACCCAAAGGGCTATAAAACTGTGCAATACCACTGCTAGGTCTATATCTGAAAGAGATTGAAAGGAAAAGGAAAAGAACCTACTTGTGCAAAAATATTTATAGCAGCTCTTTTGTGGTAGCTAAGAATTGGAAATTGAGGGGATGCCCAATTGGGGAATGGCTAAACAAGTTGTAGTATGTGATTGTGATAGATTATTACTGTGCTATAAGAAATAAACAGTATGATTTCAGAAAAACCCAGAAAGACTTACATGAACTGATGCAAAGTGAAGTGAGGAGAACCAGGAGAACATTGTACACAGTAACAGCAACATTATGCAATGAAGAACTGTGAATTGGCTATTCTCAGAAATACAATGATTTAAGATAATCCTAAAGGACTCAAGATGAAACATGTTAGAGGAAGAATTGATATTGTCTGAATATACACTGAAGCATATCATTTTTATCTTTCTTTCTTTCTTCTTTCTTTTGTTGACATTCAAGTCTTCTTGTACAAAATGACTAATATGGAAATGTTTTACATGATCATACATATATAATCTGTATCAAATTGCTTACCATCTCAGGAATGGGGGAGGAGAGGAAGGGATAGAATTTGGAACTCAAGATTTTTTAAAAAAAAGTTAAAATTGTTCAAACATGAAATTAAGGGGAAAATATACTTTAAAAAAAAAAGGAATGTTAAATCAGATTCATATAATCACCACAGTTTGATTAGCATCACTTCTGTTACTCATCAGCCTTGTGACCTTGGGCAAGTCACTTACTTGAGATAACAATTTGCTCATCTGTAAAAATGAAAATAATATTAGTAATATCTACCTCACCTAGTTGTTGTGAGAAAGTCAAGACAAGTTGATAAGCATTTATTAGGTACCTACAATGTGCCAAACATTGTGCCAAGTGTTAGGGATACAAAGAAAGGCAGAAAAAGGAGGAGGAGAAGGAGAAGAAGAAGACTGTGTTGTTAAGGAGTCAGAGAAATATGAATTATTCTTATTAGAATTGTATTGGGTTCAATTCCTGCCTCTAACACATACTGACTGCATGACCATGGGCAAGTTACTTAGTGATCCAAAAAACTCTATAGGCTGTAAGTCGATAGTCTACATAACTCTCTAAGTGTGCATATACAGTCTATATAATTGTGTGTGTGTGTGTGTGTGTGTGTGTGTGTGTACGTATACGTAGTCTGTCAAGATAAGGTACTGGACACTGAAGTCCTTTCTTGAGCTGATTTGCCAAGCATCCAAACTCTACTATACAGAACATAACTCAGATGGGCTAGCCCTGTTGTTAAAATACCAAATGTACAGTTGCCTGAAAGACTATTTTACGGAGAACTCAACAAGGCAACCACTTACGTGGAGGTCAGAAGAAGCAATAGAAGAACATTCTCAAAGTCTCTCTGAAGAACTTTAGAATTGATTGTGAGACATGGGAGACACTGGCACAGGACTACCCAGCATGGCATGCCGACATCAAAGAAAGCACTGTGTTCTGTGAGCAAAGCAGAATTGCAGTAGCTCAAAAGAAAAGTGAGATGTGCAAATTTAGAGACATATCCACTCTAAGTGTTCACATGGAGTATTTGTGCCTGACCTGTGGTAGTCTTCCAACCTCATGTTGGTCTGATCAGCCACAGTCAAATACTCTACCTTGACTTCGACATAGTGTTGTCATTTTGGTCCTCTTTGAGCACAAAGGACAACAACCAACCAACCAAGTCTAAAAAACTCTAAGACTATAAGTAGGAGAGCCCTGGTTCACCTACATAAGTGGACAAAATTTCTTCATCATTGATCTTTCTACACTGATGAAATTATAGCTCTTCACAAAAAAATAAAAATAAAGAAGATAAAAAGCTAGATATTGGGGCAGCTAGGTGGCATAGAGGACCTGAGTTCAAATTTGGCCTCAGACACTTGACACTTACTAGCTGTATGACCCTGGGCCAGTCACTTAACCCCATTGCCTAACCAAAAGAAAAAAAAGCTAGACACTAATGAGCTAAAACCAGATGCACATAGTTTGCTAGTCGAGTCAAAGACCTGGGTTCTAGTCCCAGATTTGTCATTCACAAGATTTAGAATATCACAGAATCTCATGGTTAGAAAAGGAATTCAGAGGCCCCCTAGTCTCACCACAATGAGGGAAAAATCCCCTCCCTTTTGAGGGAACCCATTCAACTTTTGGACAGCTTGAATTGTTAGGAAGGTTTTCTTAATCTCAAACCCCTTTGCATCCCAAAGTAGCTATTCTGAATATCCTCTTTCCTCAAAATCCCAATGCCATGTCCAACACCTTGCCTCTCAGCCAATGATTTTACTTGCTATTTTAGTGAAAAAAACACCTAGGCCATCTTTCACAAGTTCCATTATTTCCCCCACTCAATACTTTCACATTTCTTTGGATTTTTACCTATGTTCTCCTCCTTTGTTTCAGAATCTGAGGAAGAGGTGGTCTTTCTGCTTGCTAAAACTAACCCCTTATATTTGTGCCCTTAATTCCATCTCCTATCAGCAGGCTGGAGACTTGCCCCAATGATTATGCTCACCATCTGTAATTTTTCTCTATCTAGTGATTCTCTTCCTGTTGCATACAATCCCATCAAATCTGATGGTTCTTTCTCAATCTTCATCTTCCTTGACCTCTCTGCAACTTTTGACACTGTTTATCCCGTCCTCCACCAACCCTCAAACACACACCCAAATCCACTTCTCTCTTGGCTATTGTGATACAGCTTTCTCCTGGTTTTCCTACCTGTCTGATTGCTCTAAGTCTACTTTGCTGAATCTTCTTACCCCTTTAGGTGTTTTCTGAGGTTGTTTGGAATTTTCTTCTTTTCGCTTGCTACACCAAGGGAGAGTCCTTGGTAATCTCATCTGTTTCCATTGTTTTAATTGTCAGCACTATGAAGACAGTTCCCAGATTGACATATCCAGCATCTGACTCTCTCCTGAATTCAGTCCCATGACATCAATTGCCTATCCATCCACTTAGATGTTTGAGACATCTCACACTCACTATGTCTGAATTCAGAACTCATCATCTTCCACTAGCAAACTTCTCCTTCTCCATATTTCCCTATTTCTATTGAAGACAACACTCTCCTCCAAGTTACCCAAGTTCATAAACTTAGAATCATACTTGACTCTTCCTTCCCCATCAATTGCTATATCTAATCCATTCCCAATTTTGGCCAATGTATCTCCCCAACATCTTCCATATTTGTCACCTTCACTATGCTCACAAGGCAAATAGCCTAGTATAGATCCTCCTCACCACTCAGCTAGACTACTGAAATAGCCTTCAAATTACTTTCCTTCCCTTCCATCTCCTCTCCAATTTATCTGCCACACACCAACCAAAATAATCTTCCTAAGGTGTTGATTTGACCATATCACTCCCCTGTTAAAAAACATTTATTGGCTCACTATTGCTTCTGGGATAAGATATAGACTGTCCAACTGGTCGTTTAAACCTCTCCACAATATGGCTGTAGTCTTTATTTCTAGTCTTATTTCTTATTGATCCCTTTCACACCTTTATATCATAGCCAAACTGGAACATTAGATATTCTTCAAACTTGATATGAATCTCCCACCTCCATGCATTCACAAAAGTTTTCTTCTATGCCATTAACACACTCACTTCTTACCAAAGATTGTCAGATTATTTATCATTATTCAAAGCTCAGTTCACATACCATTTCCTCCGTGAAGCCTTCCTTGGTTCACATCCCCTCGTCCCAGGTAATGGTGTTCTCTCTCTTCTCAAATAACCTTGTATTTGCTCATCTGTGTACGTGATCATCTCTCCATCATAATGTAAGCTCCTTAAGAGTAAGGACTAGCTGTTTGGGAGGCTCTATGCAGCCCCAACAGCTAAGCAAGTGCCTTGAAAACAATAGCTTAGCACTTAATAAATGGTTTCCTGAACTTGATTTTGAACCACGCAGAAATACAAAATACTAATATGTCTTTGTAACACTTATAAACTTTAGAATATGGAGGCTTTTCATTAAGGATTCTAAACTACAGAAAAATCAGAATTGCGTGAATGCATGGAGGTGGGAGATTCATGTCAAGTTTGAAGAATATCTTTTTTCTGCTTATAAAGCTCCTAACATTTAGAAATCAGACTTAAGAACCTTTAAGCAAGTTACTGAAATAACATAGTTCAAATTCTAGTAATAATGTAAATAAAAGAGAAGGCAATAACTGAACAACTTAAGAAAAGAAAGTCAGTCAATAAAAGAAAAAAATTGATTGTTTTTTTTTTTAGAGAAAAAAAGGATTGGTTTAGAACCCAGATTTCTGCTCAAAAGAAGTTTGAAATTTATGAATAGCAATATTGCCTCTGTAGTGATATTTATCAGGAAGCTTTGGTGCACTTAAGTCATTTCACTAAGTAGTACAATACAATACAATGCAATACAATAGCCATTTGGCAGATGAGAATAATAAGATAAGCTAAAAAAAAATGAACTTAAGCTATTTATCCCCATTGAGGCAGTAAAGAAAGATTCAGGGAAAACCTTAAGAAAGGGTAGAACCACAATAAGAACTTGGGGGGACCAAGGCAGAACATTTATTCACAATAAACTAGAAGGGGGAAAAATTAAAGATCTCACTGACCATAGGTCTTAGACTTAGAGTTGAAAGACACTTCAAAGGTCATCTAGCCCAATTCTCTTATTTTATAGATGAGAAATTGAGGTTCATAGAGGGGTTAAATGACTTGCCCAAGGTCATACAGAAGGAAATGACAGAGCTGGAAGCTGACCCCAGATTATCTGACTCCAAATCCAGGGTTTTTTCACTATATATCCACACTGCTTCCCACTTGTTCTTCTGGTGTTTTTTTGTAATTCCTTACACATTACTGTCACCCCTTCCTCTAAAGTCCTCCTCTGAAGACACATAATAGGAGGAAGGGCTCTCTGGGTTCTCAAAGGCTCATCTACAGGAGGACAAGGCAGGTTCTATAAAGCTGGAAAATACTGTGATAGAAAATACTGTTTGTCATCTGAGAACTAGCCTGAATCATTTCAGAGAATCTTACTTTTGGGTTGGTCACAGGATAAATGAATCATCAACCAATAAACACTTATCAAGTACCTATTATGTGCCACATACTATGATAAGTGCTGGGGAGACAAAAAGAGGCAAATGATAGTCCCTGCCCTCAAGGAGCTTACAATCTAATGGCGGAAACATGTCAACAAATATATACAAAGAAAAGCTATATACAGGATTAAAGGGATGATGAGTTTTTTTGACAACAGAAGCTCTCAAAAGGGGGTGTGATTTCTGTGGGTGAAATGAGTACAATACAGTTCCATGAAGTAGTGAGACATAATTGTCATTCAGATTGACATGAAAAGAGCACTAATCTGTGTGTTGGGAGACCTGGTCTCCAGTCCTAGCTCTGTTGCTAAACTCTCTGATCTTCCAAAAGATACTCAAGACCTCTGAGCCTCAGTTTCTTCCTTTGCAAAATGAAAGCATTAGACTAAATAATCTTTAAAATTAAGTTCTAGATTTGATGATTCTATACAATAAATAGATGAACTCAACAGCTTTCTGTTACCAGAGCATTTCCACTGTCCCCCACCCCCTCTAAAGTCAGGCACTCTTAAGCCTTAATGAAGTAAATAGACCTATTCACTTCAAAGTATCTGACTAAAAAAAAAAAATAGCATGCCTTCCTTTTTTTTTCTGAGACATAATTTTTAAAATGTTGAAATTAAAATGAAAACCAAATTCTGTCTAGATAATATGACTCAACTCAGCAAATAACCTTTCTTAAAAGAAACAAGGGCTTATGGGATTTTGACACACTATATGGTGTCCTGTGTCTCCTCTGGATATTAACCCTTAGGACAGAAGAAATTGCTTGTAATAATCTTTCATGTGTGTCACCTAAAGGCTTTTGAGATCCATTAAGGCTCAAGTCACCAGAAAGTCATTTTCTCACAGACAAGGTAATTTTGTACTCTGAAGGAAAGTGTAAAACTTACAAGAGGAAAAATGTCTTAGTCCTTTCATAAGGCTAGCCCTGAATCCAGGATCCTTCATTCTTGATAGAGTAAGCCTCTCAGTCCTTCTGGAACACTCGTGAAGAAAACAGCTTTTCTGTCTTCATCATTACCTCTTTCATGGGGCTCTGGTCTTACTTGCTTCCTTTATAATTAAAACCCAGGTAGTAACCTCATTATCCCTGGCCAGACTGTGTACTTTGAACTAACAGCAGTTCCTAGGTTTTATTGCCTCTTTGAAACAGAAAACACCCCTGTAAACAAGAAAGATACAGATTACATCATCTAGCTGGTGTTAAGCAAAGGAGCAGATGAATTCTGGCAAGACTAATAGGTTTTATTTCATTTGAACAAATTACTCTTGGACTCCTGGTCTCAGAGCCTACATTAGTGAGATAGGTACTATCATGCATCAAGGAGACATATTCCACCTTGCATAAAACCTTTCCATTTAGAAACTCACCTCACTCTGGGACTTAAAAGTCTCTTAGGTAGAATTCATCAAGAATGACAGGATTTGCCCAGCTCTTCAGAAAGATCAAGCAAACAAAAGAGAAAAGAGGAGTAACTTGATCCAGTCAAACTCTCATTTGTGCTAAGGGAGAACAAGCTTCCTTAGCTACCAGTGATTGATTTACCACCACCATCCCTTCTTTTATGGTAGTTCAATAAGCCTTTCCAACAACACATATTTACCATTGGGCTAGATTTTGAGAGTTGGAAGACATCTCAAGTGGTCATCAGTTCTAGTCTCCTATCTTCAGGCAGATGAAGCATACAAAGATGGCTATCTATCTTACGTGAAGGCTTCTCTGGGTGAAGGTCAAACAATGTCCCTTGTTGGTTGTGAGACTGATTTATTAATAATAATAGCTAGCATTTATATGGTACTTTAAGTTTTACAAAACCCTGGCAGGTAGATACTATTATTAACCCCATTTTACAGATAAGGAAACTGAAGCAGACAGAGGTTGTGACTTGTTCAGGGTCACATAGCTAATAAGTGACTGAGGCTGGATTTGAACTCACACCATTTTTTTTTTTTTGAACTCACACCTTCTTGACTCCAGGTTCAATACTCTATACACTGTTCCACCTGATTCTCAACAATTCATATGCTGGAATTTAATCCTTTCTTATTTCATATGACCGAATGGCTTCCATAAGATATAATGAATAGAAAGGGTAATCTTGGAGTCCGGGAGTCCTAGGTGAAATCCCTATCTCTGATGAATATTGACTGTGTAACCCTGGGGGAAATCACTTCATCTCTCAGTACCCTTGTTCACCTTCATTTTCAAAGAGGACCAATGACCCAACAACATCATGGGTAATGTCTTGACTTGCACAACAAATTGGATTTAAGTGAGGCAGAGTTATATAAAGTCATCAGTTTCACCCTCTCTTCTTGAGTTATTAAAGTCCAGTGGCAGGACAAAAGTCAAGATGTCTGGCGATGGCCCAGGATACAGTAGATGACCTTCGAATCTTTGATGCCTGACCAAGCTCTAAGCATTTCACATTCCACCCATTCCACCCATCCCACTGCTGAAACTGTTTACATGTTTGAGGTAGACATTCCCCTAACTCACCAACAGGTTTAAGGTCTGTTGGTTACCCTTATTCTGGTTTAGCTCATATGCCAAGATGGGGTTTACCGGGCTGTGTCTTTTGTTCATGTTACGGCTTCTTGGAGCCGCAGGTGAGAGTTGGGTGAAAGGTAGACACCAAAGGTGGATGAGCAGCCCTGAAAAGGGTTCAGCAAGCCTACGCTCTAGAGGTGCTAGTCCTCCCTGAACACCCCATATGCCCCAGAAAAGAAATCTAATCATGTGGTAAAAACTTTTCAACACACAATAAATATTAATGTTATCTAGTCAACAAACATTTATGAAGCACCTACTATATGCCAGGCATTGTACTAAACACTGGGAAAATAACCAGCATTTATACAATGTTTTAAGACATACAAAGTACTTTACAAATATCTCATTTTATCCTCACAGTGACCCTGGGAGGCAGGTGCTATTGTTATCCCTATTTCACTGAGGAGAAAACTGAGGCAGACAGAAGTTAAGTGACTTGCCCAGGGTCACATAGTAAATATCTGAGGTTGGATTTGAACTCAAGTCTTCCTGACAGCAAGTCTAGCACTTTATCTCTTGTACCACCTAGAAGCCATATAATGTTACCATTATAATATGTAGCATTTGGGATCTCTATTACGTGGTCAGGAGAAAATCTCCTGGGTTCAAGGCATTCTATGAGTCAGCATCCACTCAAATTCAGAGCTAGCATGCCTCCACAGATATGTTTACTTCTACCAGCCAACCAGAGGGCATATCAGTTCGAAGCAAGAGACATTTTATCAAAAAGCATGGTGAACTAAGCTACAAGAAAAGTTCTTTCATGCACACAAAAGTACATGCTTTCATAGTTTACTATACTACCAGTTGTTGTGTCATTTCAGTCATGTCCAACTGATGAGGAAACCGAGGCCAACAGGGTTAAGTGAATTGCCCAGGGTCATATAACTGTTAAGTCTGAGACTGGATTTGAACTCAGCTCTTCTTGATTCTAGACCCAGCTATCTAGCCACAATGCCACCTGGCTGCTCCAAATACTACCAATAAGGGACGGTATAAAACGGTCATTGTGCTTGGCATTCTATCTCTGCTTTCTGTTGGCTGTCAGTATCCATCTCATGGTTGCTGAGCTCCACTTTGATACCATCTGCTTATCTTCGACCTGTTCAAGGCTATCTGCTACATTTTTCTTCTGTCTTCCAGATACGTAGTCACTCCTAAGCCTGGCAATGGAGAGCTAAATTCTATTAGTGCATTTCAGAGCCCTTAGAGTCTCCACACCTCTCCAAAGTAACCAGGAAAAGCCAGCAGAGTGCCTCAGACTAAGATTAAATCTATTTCTTTGAAGGGTTTTCCTCCTGGTTCCGTTCTAGGTCCTTGACCCTAGCCAATTATACCAATTGGGGTTAGAAAATTCCTTTCAACTTCTGTTAAATCCAAATTCATCATTCTGTATTCCTTAATTCTGATTCAGGGACTCCCTCAACCAAACCCCTCCAGAATTCTGTGGGGACAGAAATGATGAGACTCCTCCCCCCTTGTTTCTATGATGTTACCTGATGCACACGACCCAGGAGGCATAGCTGCCAAAAACAAAATACTGACTCTGTTAAGTCCAGCACAAAAATCTCAGGCTTTCTCTAAATACAGTAATTACAATATTAAGTTTTAAGGTAAAAATAAATCTAACAAATATTCTGCAATGGGAGTCTGGAGAATAGAGACTGGATGTGATAGGCAGTTGTTCACTTCATCTCTTGTTGACTCCCTTGTTCAAATCCCTAAATAGGGCCATGGCTGATTTGTTGGTCCAGAAGCTCTATGAAAGTCGGTGAAGTGTTTTAACTCTCCTTCCCATCTGTCTGAAAATGGTAGTCATTTAGTCTAAGATTTTCCTTTGTTCTTTAAGTTATTCATAATTCCTGATGTGTACTAATTTAAAATCAATCAATAAACATTTATTAAGCACCTACCATGTGCCAGGCATTGTACTAAGCACTAAGCTAGCTTACACTTGATACAAAATTATACCTTCTCTGTGAGGTATATATTTCCTTAATTGTGAACTTGGTTGGGAGGAAGGGGCAGAGAGAAACTGTAAGGGAAAAAGCCGGGTTTGCATTGCACAAAAATGAAAATATAACTTTTATGTTTGACTATTGAAGTGAGAGTTCCTCCAACTTGTGCTTAACTCTTGTTAGGTTAAGCACAAGGAACTCTTGTGCTTAAAATTTGAGAGAGAATATATGGTTTTGACAAAGTTACTCCCCTCCCCGCAAAAAAATCAGAATTAAATTGAATATGGAGTTTTTATGCCCTTAGGCTAAAGTGATTAGCTATTCAGTCTGGTGAAGGCAATGGGTACAGATGAGCCTTGCTGTGGTCCATCCTTGGGTATGCTCCATGGAGGAATGATAGGGAATCAGTTTGCATCCTAGGGGTAAGAGGTATAGTTCAGGGAAAGTAGAGATGCCTGTATGCTAAAGTTGGGGGCCAGAGAAGGAAGTGAGTTTTTTTTTTTATTTTTGCTTTCTACCTTAAACTTCCAAACCCTGCCAGACAGCTCCACCAAATGGTTACACAACAATTTATAATTAGTCCTACCTCTGACACATACTGGCTTGGAGACTGTCACCTAACTTCTCAGTGCCACAGGCAACTGTCTGAAGTATAGGTGGGGGCAGCTAGGTGGCGCAGTGGATAGAGCACTAGCCCTGGAGTCAGGAGGTCCTGAGTTCAAACCTGACCTCAGACACATAACACTCACCAGCTGTGTGACCCTGGGCAAGTCACTTAATCCCAATTGCCTCACCAAAAATAAATAAATAAATAAATAAATAAAAGTATAAGTGGCAGAGCAGTGGCAAATTTGCATAATGAAGAGGGAGTTCTGTTGCCGAGAGTCCCATCCTTGTGTCTTTGTACAGGCATGGAATATGATATGCCCTTATCTCTGCCTTCTAGAATCCCCAGCTTCCTTCAATGCTTTGCTTAAATGCCACCCCCTAAAAAAAAGTCCTCCCTGATGTCCCCAGCAACTAGTGCCTCTACCTAGAAATTATTTTGTGTATTCTTATATGTGTTAATGTTGTTGCCCACTCCAAGTCTCCCTTAGAATGTAAACTTCTTGAGGACAAGGACTATTTCTTTTCTTTGTATCTCTAACACCTAGCACAGGTAGGCATGCTTGTAAACTGATTGACTGAAGAGTTTCCTAAACCAATAAAAGCACAAGTCCAGATCAAAACACACACACACACCCACACACACCCCTCCCCCCCACACACACACGGTTTTATGCAAATAAAGCTGTCTAAATGTGCTTTTTTAAAAAAAGTTTTTTTAAAATACTTTCAAGGAGGCTTAATATAGTTTACAAACCAAGAGTGACCAGCAGTTTTCCTAGGATCATAGATTTAAAGCTGGGAGTGACTTTAAAGTCATCAAGTTCAATACCTCTCATTTTATAGGTGGGCAAACTGAAGACAAGATAATTTAAATAATTTATTTATCACAAAGTTTTTAGCATTTAATCATATTGTCTCTTCTTTTTGCTACTATTTCATATTTATCCCCATAATTAGGTTTTGATTTTGGAGTCAGAGATCATGTCTTACCATTCTTTTGTATCTCTTCTATTATTAGCTAAATTTAAAATAAATACTTATTAATTCATCATTAAGAAAAAATTAGGTAGGGAAACAGGAAGTTAAACAAATAATTAAAATACAACAGTTCTTTAAAAGAAGATAAGTTTTTTTTTAACACTATGAGTGTTCTTTATAAAAGAATTAAGAAAATAAATTGCTGTCATGTCTTTATAGCACCTGTATGTAAAGATTCATATTCACCCCTTTCTCTCCTCTGCCATTCTCATCTCCCTGTTCCATCCCCTCATACTTGCACAAATAACTATTGACTAATTGAACTAATGGCATACTTGGGTCAACCCCTGCCTTGTCTTTCCTTACTATAGTCCAACCTCCACTCAGGTATCAAAATTATTTTGCTGAAGCACAGATCTGACCATATTACCTCCTCCCCCCTTCATTCAATAAATTCCAGTGGTTCTCTATCACCTCCAGCATCAAATATAAGATCCTGTTTGGAGTTCAAAGCCCTTTGTAACTTGGTTCCCTCCTACCTCTTCAGTCTTCTTATACCTTACTCCCTTGCACTTTTATACTTTGAAATCTAGTAACATGTAAGACTTTTCCTTGACATCTATCTCCTGACATTTTCATTGGCTATATTCCATGCCTGGAATGTTCTTCCTCTTCATCTCTGTCTCCTGGTTTCCCTGGCTTCCTTCAAGTCCCAGTTAAAATTCTACCTTCTACAGGAAGCCTTTCCCAATCCTCCTTGATCCTGGTGCCTTCCCTCACTTTATTATCTCCAATTTATCCTATACCTTGTTTGTACATAGTTGTTTTCATGTTGTCTCCTCCCTTAAAATGTTGAGAAAAGGAACCATCTTTTGCTTTGCTTTGTATCCCCAGTGCCTAGCAAATTCCTAGCCCAGAGTTGCTGTCATTTAGTTGTTCCAGACTCTCCTTGACTCCATTCGGAGTTTTCTTGGAAAAGATACTAGAATGGTTTGCCACTTCCTTCTTCAGCTCGTTTTACAGATGAGGAAACTGAGGCAAACAGGGTTAAGTGGCTTGCCCAGGGTCACACAGCTAGTAAGTGTCTGAGGCCAGAATTGAACTCAGGAAGATGAGTTCCTGACTTCAGGCCCAGAATTCTACCCACTGTACCACCTAGCTGCCCTTGGCCCAGAGTAAGAACTTAGTAACTGCTTGTTGACTGACTGACTTCCAATCAATGCTTGTGCCTTTCCTCTCCAGCTCAGCAATATATATGTCTGGCACGAGGGGCAGGACCTTCCCCTGAGCTCATGTGCTCTTATTTTGACAAATGACTCCATTGTGTATTGTTGCAAGAAGGGCACAGCCATGTTCCACAACTGTAGTCTTGTTTCTCCTATAAAACATCTTTGAATGGCATCTGGTTATCACTGACACTAGGCTACAAAATAGAAGGGTCAAAACAGGAGATGATTAGGGTCAGATTTTAACAGAGTGAACATTTCTGTTAGTGGTACCTGCCTTCTCAAAGCCACCCTCTCAAAGCCTGTAGATGATCTTAAACTTTTCCCCCTTTTTTATTCCCCATATATTTTCTATAAGTTGTCATATTCTGTTGACTCTACCTCTTGCACATGTGCCCGCTATTCCATGCTAGAGAAGACCCTCATTGTCTCTTGACTAGACTATTTGATAGTTTTTTGCATCTTCGTTTTCACCCTCTCTAGTCTGTTTTTCACATTACTTCCAGAGTAATCTCCCTAATGTAAAGGTATGACCATGTCACACATCTGCCCAGAAATCTCCAGTGGGTAACTTATCAAATAAAAAACTCTTCAGTCTGATACTCAAGGCCTTTCACAAACTGCCTTCTGTCTAGCTTTTTGGCTATGCAGATACATACACACACATACATATATACATATATGTAGGCTATATATACTTGACTATATGCATATTTACATATTGATGCTATTTATTTGGCTCTACATATATCTATGCAACCTTTTTTAGCTGAACCAGAAAACTTGCCATGCTCCAGTATATCTTTCCAATCCCTACTTCTTTGCATTTGTATATGATGTCCCTTTTCCATGCTTGGAATGGTTTCCTTCCATTTCTCTGCCTTTTGAAGTCCTTTTCTTTCTTCAAGACCCAGCTTGGGTTGTACAAGACCCTCTCATATATAAAGGATCTTTTCTTTCTGAAAATTTTCATAATTGGACTTTACTATGCACCTATCACATTATCTGTATTTCATTCAATCCAATAAGCATTTAAGAGTCTACTGTATACAAGTTACTATACCAGGCAATGAAAATACAAAGACAAAAAGCTGAAACAGCCCCTGCCCTCAAGAAGTATAGTTACATACATACAACATCAACATTGACAGATAAAACATAAGGCCCATGCAAAGTAATACATAGTAATTTCAAGAAGAGAAGTGGTTAGAGGAGGGGATCAAAAAAATCATCATTACCATCACAATAATAATAGCTAAAATTTATAGCGTTCCTATTCTACGACAGGTACTGTCCAAAGCGCTTTAAAAATATTACATTTGATCCACACAAAAACTCTAGGAGGTAGGTTAGTATCCCCATTTTATTTTTTTTATTTTGGCAATGGGGTTAAGTGACTTGCCCAGGGTCACACAGCTAGTAAGTGTTACATGCCTGAGGCCGGATTTGAACTCAGGCCCTCCTGAATCCAGGGCCGGTGCTCTATCCGCTGTGCCACCTAGCTGCCCCCATCCTTATTTTACAGATGAGGAAATTGAGATGAACAAAGGTTAACTCCCTCAGGGTCACCCAGCTACTAAGTGTCAGAAGCAAGATTCAAATTTAGGGTTTTTTCTTAACTACAGGTCTGGCATTCTATCCACTGTACCATCTAACTGCCCAATTACCTCATGTAAGCATGTGGCAGCTGAACTTTGCTACAAAGAGAGCTAGGCATTCTATGAGACCAAGGTGAGTAAGGCATGCACTAAAGACATGGGGGACCAATTAAACAAAGGCAAAGAGGTGAAAGATGGAGTGTCATATACAAGGAAATATTCAGTTTGACTGGAATGGAGATTGTGCAAAGGGGAATAACATGAAATAAGATTAGAAAAATAGGTAGGAACTTCACTGTGGAGAGCTTTAAATACCAGGTTGAGACTTTTTGTTTTATCTTAGCAACAATAGGGAGTCATTAAATATTTTTGATTGAAGTTGTGATATGGTTAGATTCGTGTTTTAGGGATAGCTATTTGGCAGCTGTATCATTCCTGTCTGTGTATTTATTTTATACCCATATTAGATTATATACTACTTGAGGGTTGGGACTTCCTAGTTTCATTTTTATATCTTCAGTGCCTAGTGCTAAACATTGCCTATTATAATTGTTGCAACAGAGTCAGAGGACCAGGGTTGGAATTTTCGGTTTGCTATTTACTCCTTGTGCCATCTTCACCATATCACCTAACCTTTCTTAGCCTCAATTTCCTTATCTGTGAAAAGAAAGAACTTAACTTGACTGTATGATCTCTATAGTTTCTGCCCCCCCCTTAATTCTATAAAAATGCAAGAGGTTACTAGGCTCATAGAATTATAGATTTCGAGATGAGAGGACCCTACAGGTCATCTATCCTAAACCCCTCATTTTACAGCTGAGAAAACTGAGGTCCAGAGAGGGTAAGCTACTTGGCTACTGTCATGAAGGCAAGAGTCCACATGTTTGAGTACAGATCTCTATATTTCAAAGCCAAGAGGAAGTAAATGCTTATATTTTTCATTGTCTTGGAATAACCATGATGCTCTCAACTATCATTCCACATAATCCCAAGTTTGCTATACCTCAGAAATACATTTTATTAGTTTTTATTCCCTTATAATAAAGCTAAATAAAAAAGAATAATGTAGTTGTATGTCATTTACAATTTTGACATGTTTTAAATCAATTATTTTACTATTCCTCAGAAAAGTCTAACTCTGATGTCTCATCATTACATGGAAATGATTATGACTTTTTGAAGGCTACACCAGTTGAGTTCAAGTTCTGACAATGTTAAACCAGGCTTGAAAGTCTTTGAATATGGGTCCCATATTGGGCAGTGGCATCTGTGAACCAAACTACTAATTATGGAGATGTTCATTATAATGTAATGGATTTACTTTTGTCCTGGTCAATCAATCACTCAATCAGTAATTATTTGTGAAGTGCCTACAATGTGCCAGTTCCTATTGCTGGGCTCCAAAGACACAAGTACAAAGATTAAAACAATCACTACTAGCAAGTGGCTGGGAATGGATGAGGTTACAAAAGGAGAGAACATCAAAAAAGGCTTGGTGTGCTATGAACAAAACAGAATTTCAGCAGTTCAAAAGAAATGTGAGATGCACAAAATTTAGAGACTCCAAATGTCCATGTGGACTATTTGTGCCTGACCTGTGGTATGGCATTCTGAGCTTCTGTTGGTCTGATCAGCCACAATCAGACACATTCTACCTTGACTCCAACATAGTGATGTGGTTTTGGTCCCCTTCGAGAATGAAGGACAACAACCAACCAACCAACCAACTTTTGTAGGGTAGTAGTAGGTGACTGATGAATCTCTATGGATGGGTGGGTGGGAGCAAAGAGGGCCGGTTGATTACCTCTTCTGGGTTAAAAGTAATTACCTTTGTTATGTAAGAACACATCAATGAAGCCATTAAAATTAAATGCAATAGGAAATCTGTTCTTTTCTTTCCATTGGGTCAAGATTCTTTGCTTGGCATGCATAAATTAGCCTGAAGTTGGATCTATCTATTTCCCTGCCATAGCAATCTGCCCCCTGAAAAATCAATCAGCTGCTCTTGCTCCTTCACTCTGCTTAGTATGGAATTAGAGAAGGACTCAGGACTCGAGGAAAATGGTAAGAAAACCTGATGGTCCAGACTAACTCATTTCCTCTCCAAACTCAGGAGGGTACCTAGGTGAACCTCAAAGGCTGATTATGTTATTCTGTAAACACACGTTTGGTTCTTGATATGTTTATGGAGTAAACACTGCTGCTTTTACATGCTAGGTGCAGACCCTTAGCCTCGCTATAAGACACGGCCCATTCTGCCTGAAGATTCTGTCTAAGATATCAGTGAAAAGAAGGCTGAGATACATACAGACAAGTAATAATAAAAAGAAGGCTGAGGTAGTCAAGGACAAGGTAGAGATGTGTCAGACCCAACACCCCCTATGAAACGTTTTAGAGGCAAGGATCCCTCTAAAAAAATAGAGTCTGCTGAAATTGGCAACATGAGTCAGCAATCCCAACTCCAATGAGGAAAAGTCATTTGGACAAAGCACTTAACCTCCCTGGCCTTCAGTTTCTTCAACTGCAAAATGATTATAACTAGCATTTACATGGCACATTGAAGTTTGCAAAGCACTTTACATATATTGTCTCATTCATCTCCACAACTCTGAGAGGAAGGTGCTATTATTATCTCCATTTACAGATGAGGTAACAGGTTAAGAGAAGTTAAATGTAAGGTCACACAGCTAGGAAGTGTCTGAATGTCAGATGAGAACTCAGGTCTTCCTGACTCCAAGACCAGCTCTTTATTGGATGCACCAAATGGAGAGGTTGGACTAGATCATTAGTTCTTTCACCTTTTTTGTGTTATGGACTCCATTTGGCAGTCTAGTGATGTTCATGAATTCTGGTGAGTAATTCTCTTGGGAGACCTCTTGGGAGAGCCATACCTGTCAGTTGGAGTGGCGGGGTCCAATGACAGTGGGTCAAAGATAGGAGGCCAACCTGAAAGCAAAAAACAAACAAAAAAAATTATTAGCATGCTAAGAAAGACTTTTTTTTTTTTAAGGCAATTGGGGTTAAATGACTTGCCCAGGGTCATAAGCCAGTTAAACGTCAAGTGTTTGGTCTGAGGCCAAATTTGAACTCCTGACTTCAGGGCCGGTGCTCTATCCACTGCACCACCTAGTTGCCTCAAAAAAGGCTGTTTTTACTGACAGTGATGGTGGCATCAGTTTTCCAAGGTACAGATTTGATTTTTATAATTTTTCAGGCCCACTTAGAGCAAACAGCTGATCACAGCATTCTGCAGCAACTTAGGATAGATAAGTAATATCTTTCACAGGAGAGGAAGGTTGGGGGTGGAAAGATCAGCCAAGGAGAAGGGAAGGGCTTTTGGAGGAGTATTTGCCATGCAGCAGGCAGAGTTTATCCAATGACAACAAATAGTTGTCACAACAGTGGACAATATCATCTACTTTACTGTGCCCTTGCATAGTTATATTTTACTTCTCCTTAGTTTCCACTATTAGGCCACCAGATGGTTGGAAGCTTTCTGCATTCTTAGTCCATCAAGATGTTTTGAAATGATTGTGGTTCCTGTTTTTCCCCCATGACTCCTTCTTAGAATAATGTTTTAATAAGCATAAAATAAAATAAAATATATAAGATTAAAAAAACAATTACACTGAAAGCTTTATATATATATATATACGCACACAAACATATACTCATATACATATACACATACATATATACACATATATACATATGTATCTATATATTTAAAAACACACACACAAGTTTACGGATGCTCAGGTTAAAAACTCCTAGGATATGGTATTTCTGCTAGGTCCCTTCCAGTTTCAGCTGCCCATGGTACAGGTGAACTGCTTTGTTGAAGCAAGTGGTGCTCTGATTCTGAGAAGTCTTGAGAGTGCGCTGGTCAGTAACAGTTCAGAACGAATCTGTAAGGCCTATTACCTGTGTGACTTTGTATAATTCACTTAACCTCTCTAGACCTCAGTTTCCTTCACTGTAAAATTAAGGGGTTAGACTAGATGGCTTCTGAGGTCTCTTTCAGCTCTAGATGAATGATCTTATATATTTTTTGGCTCATTTTGTTCTGCCTAAAACATGGCTAGCTTTTAAGACACTTTGGTGTACTGCCCCCTTAGAAAAACATTTTATTCCCAGTAAGAATCTGACTTCCTGAGTTCACTGCACAGTAGCATCTATAGGTTACCCAGTTAGAAAATGTGCATGGTCTACCTCAGGTGCTATACTTCCTTGATGACTTTCTTGATAACCCCTCTTCCCTCCCAGCTTAAAGTGATTTATCCCTCTTCATATTTCTTAAAGCACTGGACCTTTCCTTTGCACATGTAAGGGTGGGGAGGGAGGCTGTCAATTTAATGAGTTCCTTAATCAGTCTGATGAGATTATCAACTATGGAACTACATTTCGAGGAATCTGAGGGGGTACTTCCCCATCCCTACAGGAGCCCTAGTTAAACTACATAGACACCTCCTGTGATGGGGACTGCTGAAGATGACTGATTAGAACTCTGGGGAGCAGACTTTTCATCAGAGCAGCCCCACTGTCTGAACCTGGGTGGGGGCTGGGGGGGGTGTTGAACTATTGCCTGAGGGTCAAATCTGGCAGAATGTCTGTTTTTGTACATAAAAGTATCAAAACCATTGTTGCAGACTTATAAGAACAGGAAGTAGGTAGAATTTGACGTGCAGGCAGTAGTTTGCCCACCTCTGTTCTGTTCTATAAAAAGTGAATTGGGAGACCACCTCTCTCCCTCTCCTTCTCTTCCCTCTCCTTCTCTTCCCTCTCCTTCTTCCTCACTTCATTTGGTGGAAGAAAGAAATCTCTTGGTGAGGATACTCCCTGCGCTCATGCAGGCCACCATCTGCTTTGCAACTTATACAGCAGTTTTTAAGAGGGTTAGTGCCTGAGGACAGAGAGATTAAATGACTTGGCCAAGGTCACAGCCAATATGTATCAGAAGCAGAACATGAGCGTTGTGTTCACAAAACAAGTGGTGTCCTTGATTCTGAAAATCTCTATCCACAACTAGAATGTTGCTTTACTTTGTTATTTGCTCATTTCAGAATAAAATCAAGAAAAAATATATTTTGCCTGTGTAATTTCCTAGGCATATTTTTTTCTTCCTCCTGAATAATTTTTACTTTGTTTATTTTCTTTTTCTTCCTTGATGTAACCACCTAAGTTGCCCACAAAGACCTTTATAAGCTTCTAGAACACCAATCCCGTTTATAATTTGAGGGAGGGAGATCTCACTTTACTTAAAAGGTTTTGTGTGTGTGTGTTTTACTTTGAACTTAAAAAATAAAACAAGCATTTCCATAATCTAGTAGAATAGAAAAAAAAAGATGATTGCACATGAAACAACAAATCTATTATGTGCAACTTTCAATTCATTATATATTTAAAAGGAATTTCCATATATATATATATGGAAAATCATCTATGCATACTTCTACTTATCAGTTCATTCTCTGGATGCAATTAGAATCTTACTTCATAGGACCTTTGTAGTTAAAATTATTTTACTGAGTTAGAAAAAAAATAACAAAATTCATTTGAAAGAACAAAAGGTCAAGAATATCAAAGGAACTAATAAAAAAAGTGTGTGCTATTTTTTGATTTGGGTTTCTGATTTCATCAGTACAGAGAACTTACTCCCTCACTGATGCAAATCAGCCATTGCCTATAACTTAAAATCTTCAAAAGTTGCCCAGGACACTGAGAGGTTAAGAAATTTGCACATGCATATTCTCCTGTTAGGTGTTCGAGGTAGGGCTTGAACTCAGGCTTTCTGACTCCAAGACTGACAGTCCTCTCTATCCACTACAGCATTGTGCCACTCATTAAAAGAATGCTTTATATGTGAAATTGCCACAGGTTTAAAGTTTCTTCTATTGTCACTTAGTTCTGTTTCGTTAGGAACTACTTTTCATATAAAATAGGATGCGTTTTTCTCTCAACAAGACAGAAAAAGGATTAAAATAAAGAACGAGCAGCTACACCTCCTCCAAACTACCTTATCTATTCCCTTTACCCCTTTTCTATAATCTGTGTTCTTTCCCCCACCCCCACCTCTAACGTCAAATTGTACTAACAGTTCCTGAGAGGTCTAGTTGTAATGACTATGATAATGGTAATGATAAAAGTATGGTCTGAAGTTAATTCCCAAGAAAATCTTACGTTTTAAAAGCCAATTGAAATTCCCGACTTTTGATAAATTTTATTCTGCTGTCCTGGGTAGAATATAATCTTTAAAGAAAAAAAATATTGGTACATCCCCAGGAATATCATATGAAGAGAGTTATGGTAAGCACTGGAATGCTTTCTATCTTGTCAATCTCTTCTTAGGTTATGTTTTCAATGTGTTATTCATGCTTTTTGTTTTTTGATTGGCCACACAGACACATAAATCTATTTGGACTGGCAAAAACAAATGTTAATGTAACCTTAATAGGATAGAATGCTGATTTTCGTTTCAGGGTATTGATAACCGGTCTTTCAAACTCTGATTAAGGGGACAAGGAAAGAGTATCTACGTTTATCTCAGAAATGGGTAATCAGTAGCTCCACAATTAAAGCCCCTCTCTAGACTTTCAGCTCTGGAAAAGAGGCATTTTCTTTTCCTTGACGAATACCTCACATGGTGCCTCACTCTCCCATTCTTTATTTGCATTTGCTAGCCTTTTTTTTTTATTGCAAATAGGATTCTAAATCTTACTTTAGAAATGAAAATTGCACTGTGTGTGAGAGCATGTGCAAGAGAAGCTATCAATAACGTTAGTTATGAAAACCTGATCATAAGTGTTTTTAGTCCATTAGCCATTCAGCTTTATTTATGTTCCCTTTCAGGCAGGATTTGAAGCCAATATGGAAAAAATGAAGTTTGGAAGAAGAGCAACATACGATGGTATAAAACACTGTCACCATTTTTCATGCTAGAAAATATTTCTTTCTTTTTTCTTTCTCTTTCAGCACAGCCTAACAATAAGTTACCCCCAGGGGACAGAAAACAGGATTGGAAGTTGGGCTAAGGGGAGATACTATTCAAGCTTTTTTTTTTCTGTCATGATTTAACTTAGCTACTTTTTAGACATACAACCAAATCAAAGCCATCTACTAATTATAATTACCACAAATATATCCATATGGAGTTTTAAAAAGTTGTTGATGCCTTTGTTTTTATTTCATAAAAGCATTATCATGGTCATTTTAATCACAGTCATTTTCAGCTTCATCATTGCTCATTGATCATTTCCTTAATAATCATCACTAGCATTTGTTTAAATGTCTTCAAGTTTGCTAAGTGCTTTACATAAGTTAAATAATTTTATCCTCATAACAACCCTGTGATGTAGGTGCCACTTTCATCATCATTTGACAGATTGGTAACTGAGACCCAGGGACATTAAGTGACTTGCCCAGGGTCATACAGCTAGTGAGTTTCTGAGGCAGAATTCGAACTGAGGTGTTCCTGACTCCAAGTTCAGAGCTTTATCCATTTCACCACTGGTAACAAAGGAAAACATTTAGTAAAATAACAGACTCTTTGATCGCTGTAACAATGCCCCCATCTCCCAGTGAATATGCGAGAAGTACATTTCATTCCCTATTCATTGTTATTGTCGTTTTTTCCCAATTACTCAGTTTGACTACTTTTAGTGATATTTTCATTTATATTGTTGTACCAACTGTTTGTTTTATTCTCTCAGTTCATACAAATCTTTCCATGTTTTTCTTAGTTCCTGACACATATGGAGTTTTGAAATTAATATTTTTTAGTTCAATTTGTGAAAAAAAGCAATCCAGAAACACAGTTTGTGATTTATTAGTAAAAACCTGTTGGCTCTTATTTGCTGCTTTATCTTCTAAATAACACACAGCTTGAACCATTGAGCCTGAAAAGAAAGAATGTTTCTTATGACTTTCCTGGTGTACAATTCCTGTCTTCTAGGGAGATTTCTGGTATACAGTTACAGCTTTAATGTATCCCTGAAGCCACTGTTTGATCCCATCACACTTAAAAGTTGTGAGGTTGGGATTTGAAATGTCAGCACTGGGGCTTGTCTCAATGCATCACCAGGGCCATAGGTAGCAGTGACTGTGGTAGTCAATGCCAGAAGCTGCTGCTCATATTTCAAAATGCCCAAGGAGAGAGTGTGGGGAAAAAAAAGAGAAGACAATAGAAAATAAGTCTCATTCAATCTACCTTCAGTTTTTTGAAACAAGCTTTATTGATGCCATTAATTTTTTATCATAATTATTTCTGAATATATTTCCTCTCCTTAACCCTCTCCCCCCTCTCCCATCATCTCCCGTAAAAAAAAATTAAACAGAAAAAATTGAGACAGGGACATTGTCTGGCAACACGTGCAGCATTCTGCCTCCATAGACCCTTCTCCTACCTATCCATGGAGAGTGTTTCATTATCAGTCGTAGAGAACTAGATTGATCATTACAATTACTCAGAATTTTCACTTACTATCTTATACCTTCTTTCTTTCCTTCCTTCTTTCTTTCTTCCTTCCTTCCCTCCTTTCTTCCTTTCCTCCTTTCTTCCTTTCCTCCTTTCTTTCTTTCTTTCTTTCTTTCCTTCCTTCCCTCCTATCTTTCTTTCTTTCTTTCTTTCTTTCTTTCTTTCTTTCTTTCTTTCT